>NC_056733.1:1373749585-1373872489 GCF_019279795.1 Protopterus annectens
ATTGGTTGTAGTAAAGGTTTGAAGTCAAGCATGATGGAACTACACAACAAACAGAATGACTCGGATGAGTTACCAATACAAAACACCACTGATATTATCAAGAATGGAACTACCAGTACAAAATAGATGGTGTTTACGCTGTTTATGGCTGGTGAGATAATTAAAAACAAGGCAGCTAATGCATGGAAATCCTAAGATATAATAAGATAGAACATGAGAGAAAGAAATGAGTGGATAAGAAGAGTGGGCTTTGGGAGTGGGTTTGAAAAAGTGGATTGCAATGGGTGCAGAATTGGGAAATGGACAAAAGTAGGCGAATTACAGCATGTGATGGCTAACCCTAGAAAAGAAGAAGTCATGGCAGGAATAGAATGGGGTTTGGAAAAATAAGGTAAATTCATCACAATAGTCATTAAAGGTAGGAGTTTCAGTGGCTACAGTGTTAGGGGAAAGAAAGTACATATTAGTTTAATGGTTTAGATGGAACAAAAAAGGTGAATCTGTTAGAGAAAGATAAGTGAATGATATATGATGACAATGACAAGGAATTTGGAAATGTTGCTCAGTGGAAGAAGGGAGTGGGGATATAGGGAATAGAAAATCAGTATGGTATTCTGATTGTTAATATTTGAAGATGTGCATAAAATCATTGTGTGAAATAAAAGATGTAGATAGACTGATTATGTTCAATGTTTTTTGCTACTTGGATTAAAAATTCAAAAATTAATAAAATGAATTTAGACCAACAAGAATAAAATGATTAGGCAAAACTGAAAATAAATGAATAAAAAATAAAATAAAACAACTTCTGAATTTTTCACCATCCTAAAACACATAGTGGGTGAACAGGTAAAATTACCTTAGAGAACAGCTCAATGCCAGAACTAGTAAACAAAGTCTTGCTACAAACATAAAATTATGAGAAACTTGACTCCATACACTTATTAAAGGAAAAATTAACTGAATTATTGAAAATAGATAAAATCCTTGATGCAAGGTAATATTGTGTGGATAAATGAATAAAAAGAAACATAAGCCAGTTCAGCTGATGAAAGGATAAACAGTGATCATCAAAAAATACAGGAGACTGTGTCATTCTGTTCTACGCATATTCCATTTTGTTTTTGTTGCAATGATTGTGATGCATATGTGAGAAGATGGGCCAAGAGTAAGAGAGATGGAAGCAGATAAGAATACTGCAACCTTGTAAAGGCACCCTAGTTTTTAACCATAAATGCAATATGCAACACAAAGCTTGTTTCACAATAATACAACCCATAATTCTAGCAGTGCTATCATCTTTAAATGAGAAAGTTATCTAAAGAAAAAATATTAAGACTGATCTTTACTGATAAGGTCCACTGAAAGAAATACAGTCATCGTTCCTGAAAAGTTATTTAGAATTGAGTTAGCTTTGTTTGCACTGAGATGTAGGTATGCAATGATATGACTGCTTTGAAGTGTGTGACAGCAGGTTTGCAATTTAACTTCAATAACTGTAATGGAATTGACAGAAAGAGCAAGGATTGCAGTGTCTGTGTAAATGATCTGCAGTTTCTCATCAGTTTGCTCTTGGAAGGAATTGAGGTGGGAATTCAAATGCATACTCAATGAATACATGGATGGTAAAACTTGTATCTTTAAATATAAAACAGGAAAAACAAATTATCATATTTGTCAGACTTAATAAACATATTATCAAGCTTTTGCAATCTGTTAATCTGTTGAAATGAATTAGAATTTACATTTTTTTTTAAACAGAGCACCGTGATTAAATCCAGTTTCAGCCATAGCTGTCACCTATAATGTAGGACAAGTCCTTCCAGTATAAAACATTGTATGCATTCTGACTAGTACATTCATAATAGCTATGCCTTTTATAACACATGTACAAGCAGGAAATAATATCTTTGAAAATGAGATATAAGCAATCTTCAACGTTATCAAAAATAGCATTTGGTTTCACATCCCTAATACTGTGCTAACTCAATTTGCTACATATAGAATAAAATAAAGGGTGTGTAATGCATTAAAAAGTGCATAATGTACTGTTTTAGAGAAAAATAGAAACATGTATTATTGTGCTGAGGTCTGAGCTCCCTTCTAAATGAGTTGTGATCAATCCAGTATTGTACAGCATGGAAATTACATAATACAAATCAGTGTTCTGTAACATTTTTCAGTGACCTGACCACAGTAGACTACATTGCTATAGACACTGATGAAATAGAACACTCTGGTGTTGTGCATTAAATCTTGGCTAGGGCAAACATGTAGAAATGATGCAATCAGGGATGCAATTCAGATAATATTAATTATTAAAATAATATAAAATGTATAGGCATACAGAACTTGGAATGCTGAAGTCAGAAGGCCACGTTGATCCAATTACTGCTGGCTTAAGACTTTAGTTCTTTTCAGTAGGTCATGAATAGAAAATAATGCCATCAATATGTTATTTTAATGACTGAAACTATAACAGTACTAAAATTGTGTGCCTGTCAGCTATGCGTGCTATGTTTTGATTACTTCAAACAGAATTACCCTCTGTAAACTATGAACATATTCCTTATCAGTAAGATGGCTGGTAAACATATGTTCCAAATATTTCCATATCACAAACATTACAAACTTATACACATGTACAAATTATAAAATGCCCCAAACACTAAATCGACAGCAGAAAAGCATTTAAGAAATCTGTTTTTGATTTGCTGTTTTTCAGAGGTGCTGTTGATGCTTTTCCTATAAATGCTAACTTCAAATGTTCATTTGTGGTCTCCTGCTATTTTTGAAAGAGTTAAAAAATGTCCTAGAAGATGAAGAAAAACATGGAAATGTCCCTCCCAAATTCATGTGCATTCTTTAATATTGCTTCACAAGGAACATTTACTTTTGAAATAAGGATGCAGGTTACTCCAACAGCATGTACAACTTAAAGAATCAGAAGGAAATACTTTGCAACACTGCTTTTTTGTTCCAGTAGTGTCATCTATTCGGTTAGGTGGGAACCTCTGCTACTTTTTATTGCTATATGCTTGATAATTAGTGAATGAAATAAACCTTTTTTATGCTGAATCTATTGAAAATGTATAGTAGGACAATCTGTGTAAATTATAATACATTCCAGTGACCTCAACAACAGAGAATGCATCTGGAAAGAAGCCAGTGCAAGTCTACGGCTACAGTTCAAGAGAAACTAACAGATGAAATGTTATCCTTTTTTTTCTTTTTTTTTTTTTTTACACCAGTTTTTGTTACTTCAAGGGCAGTATTGTTAATGACATTCACTAGTTTCTGAGTTACCATCAATTATTTTTGACATTCTTAGGAATTCAGCAAAAGAGAAACGCTTAATGCAAATTCTACATATAATTAAGATGTGTTTGCAGTGTAGTACAGGTTTCCTCAGGGATTTTTAATTACATTCTTATAGTCATTACAGAAGAACTGCATGCATCAATCAAAGACCAGAAAGAATAGTAACTTGTCAAAATCATGACTTTTAAAATTAATACATTTAGCTGAAATTTTATTCATACTGCAAAATTAATAAACATAAACATTTACAAGAAGTGACGCATGGATGTGTGGGACTTTGCCCCTACATACACATATAACAAGGGATGTTAGGAAAACAATTGTCTTCCTGCACAGAAAATGACTTCCCTTTCTCCTTATGTGTTCTACCTCAGAGTTAGAATGTAAAAAAGTAGAGGCACTACATGCAGTGATTAGTCTGAAGCTTAAGAAAGGGTTAGAATGCCACATTTAGCTTTAATTCTACAGCTGCAGTTTGTAAATGCTACTTCACAAAGCATAGAGATTTAAACATTTTTCCTCTTGTGTTCTTCTCTCTTTTTGTTCAAGCCAAATCAATGAAAGTTATATTTCATGTACAGCTTTTCTACTAATCAATTTTATTTCACTACATCATTTCCCGCAAATAATACTAATGAAGCATACATTTTAATGGCACACGTGGTATATTCACACATCAATGAGATAAAAAAACTTGTGTTCTTTTTTAGACAAAAGAACATCACATAGATCTTTTCACACAGATGATGTAATGACAGCAGTGTGGTATGTTGAATTAGGCCTGATTTCTGCTGGATGAGCATTTTGATATGTGTGTTCAGTCTTATACAAATTCTGTCTTTTCTGAGTTCACAGCACTGCTTTTCTAATTTCATCTTTGGAAATGTCTGCATGTATTTGTTCCCATTCAGAATTCCAACAGATTTTATTTTACATGCAACTGGAATGCCATTCAGAAAATGTGCCTTAAATGTCAAAACTGATGTCAAGTAAATCTATACAAACTAATAATCTGTTTCTCCATTTTTATAATAATTTAGCATATTGTTCTAATTCTTAAACTAAGAAAATGCAGCTCAGTATTGATATGGATTAAACATGTGACTCTCAGACACAGTCTATGTCCCACCCTACTTAATGCTTAATTGGATTCCACCATTCTTAATGTTTGTTAGATTATCAACATAAACTATACTAAATATGTTCTTTTGCCTAAGCATGCAGCTTTTCTCAGTTTTATAATTGCACCATTATAAGCATGTATCTGCACCTCAAAGAATGGCATTCCATGTAAATCGTTTTTTTTTTTTTCATGAAAACATAACCTATGGTTACTTTCTGTCCTTTTAACAAACAGTATTCAGTGACTGTAATGATTCACAGAATTAAAGAAAAAAAAAACACGATGCAACGATGCTTCCTGCCCCTTTCCCGATAAACCCACACTTACTATTTAGGATCAAAGCAAAACTGATCACTCGCCTAAATGTTTTCACCAGATCTTGATCTTTAACCGAATCTAACTTCTGAAGAAGAAGGCAAGATCACTACTCATATCTTCTCGATCCTCTAAATAAATGGCCCCCTATACAACAAGGGTCTACTGCTGAACACTGATTAGATAAACACTTAACATAATAAAAATAAATATCCTCTCTCTAAGCACAAAACTCAGTGAAAAGTGAAAGGCAACAAAAGTAAGAGCTCTGATGAAGGGGTAGATCCCTGAAACCGCATACCACTGTTTTGTAAGGATTTATTCTTTGTAACTTTGTTTTGATTTTTTTCTTTATTTTTGTAATAAATTTCCCAGATGTGGTACTGTCAGTGCTCTTACTTTTGTTGCCAAACACTTAACATAGCCATATTTGGTGTAATTAGAAATAAGCTACATTATTATGATAAGTATATTATAATTTATATTATATGTAAACTAAGGTTCAGGACTTAACTATGACATTTCAGATAAACTCAACTTCTGCACTGGGAATAACCACTTCATTTGAAAGATACTTATAGAATGAGATCCTGCTAGAAAACTGCAGGCTGAAATACTTCTTAATGGAGCTGATATGTAATATTACTTACTGGCCCACTGATTAGATTATACATTGTAGAAAGATAAAATTGCATAACATACTGTCTGTGTGGACATTTACAGGATCTTCTTGTGTCTGTCCTAGTTTTCCTCTGAGTACCCTGGTTTCCTCAGACTTCAAAAATAAAAGCTGTTTGATTTACTGCAATGAAACCTACATACATTTGTTGTATTTATCCTTACATTTTTCTCTGATTCACGGCTGAGAAGGGACATACCAATTCACTTACCCAGTAATAAATAAAATAAAATGAACCACAACTAAATGTTATTGTTTGTTAAACAGAGTTGTGGCCATATACACTGGACCTTTGCTAAATATGAATCAGGATACACTTTCAGCCTATAACACAGATAAATGGCCAACATTACAGTAAGTGCAGTTAGGTGTATTTTTCCATCCATCCATTCATCCATCCATCAATCTGTCATTCCATCTATTTGCCTTTCTTAACTGACACAGTCTGACTGGGTATTCTTCATTTTCAGTAAGGCCATGCATAAACTGAATTTACAAAATTGACATAAACACATACATACATACATGCACAAACATTTTATATATATACATTACATATGCTGTATATTTGTATAGATAGATATATAGGTGTATCTTCACGCACACATACACATACATACAATACACACATGCACATGTATATACAAAAGAGAAACCAATGCATTAAAGCTCATAGCAATTCCAGAAGTACAAAAACTAATGTACATAATCCATATGTTTGAAGTAGAAAAAAAAACATTTTAAGGAAAAAGAAGTTTCTAGACTATGCCTAGAAAAAAATCTTCATATAATATTTAATGTTTACCAAACAAGTATTTCTCAAAGATTAGTTGTAAAGAGAAGTGATAACTGGAGGATGGATGACATTGTAAAAGAGTCAAAGGAGGAAATAGTGTGGAGGAGGAACAGGAAAAAGTAGTGAAGAAGTGAAGTACAGGTGGGGGGACAGGAGGAATTAAAGGCAAGGAAGAGGAGTGTTTACATTATAAGAAGTAATTTGAGTACTGGCTGCAGATAATGGGAGAATATTGCTTACAGCATAAAAAAACTAATTTTTTAAACAATGTAGGACAGGAAAGTTTGGGTACCCCCTCTTTGCAGCTACATACTGGATCAGACTGTAGGAGGGAATTAACTCTTTATTTTTTAAACTGCTACTGTTTGCAATCTTTCTGATTTATCTTGTAAGTTTATTTTTGAGCTTGGCTGTGTAAATGGAATGTAAGAAATCAACTCAGTTGTTTGTGGGCTTGGTGTGTCTCATTCAGGTAATGCAACCAGTTTGCTCATTCCAATAAAAACTCCCCTGTTAAGATTGTGTCCTCTTCTTCATTCATCCCATTAGGGGTTACATTGCTGAATGGTCAACTATAGGGCTTACTATCTATTAGAGAAATGCACAGCGAATCTGATCTGTGAGGTGTGGCTTTGGTCTGCATGAAAGACCACATTTCCCAGTTTTTTTACAATAACTTTGTCTCATGATGATCATTGTTTAAGTTATGCAGAATAACTGCTGTGAGCACTTGTTCATTTCTATCAAAAATTAAACTCCACAGAATATTGAGATTGATAACTAAATTTGCAATATTGTTAGGAAAAGCATACTTTTTATTTGTTAACATTTAAAAGAAACTTGGCATCAGCCTTTTATTTCTATATATTAGTAAATGATGCTTGTAACTGCGGTGGTGATGCTGCGGTAGCGTTGTCGCCTCATAGCAAGACATTGCCCCGTTCGATTCTCAGCTAGAGTGTCTTCTGTGTGGAGGCATATGTGAATGGGGCATGCCTTTGTTGAAGGTTGTGCATCAGGGATGGTAACCCGGTACGTAAAAATCCACTACCAATCATTAGCGGGCTGGAGTTCCGCTATGGTGACCCCTAACCGGGAAAAGCCGTAAGACACAAACAAAGTAAATGATGCTTGTAGCTTTGAGCTCTCTTCTTTTAAAGAATACAATAAAGTCAGCTTGTTGGCATGATGAACAAGCTGCAATGGGTGGGGAACAGAAATCTAATTTTTAATAATTGGCTTTGTTGTTGAACAAAGTTGTTCTCCTACATTTTTGGTTCAGCTGTAGACAGACCCTCCACTACAGGCCATGTGCAGTCTAAATCTGTAACCATCTAATAGGGAATAGATCACTCAATGTGTCACTAAATAAAACAGATGTGGCCAATGAGATGTCCATTTCACAAACTAATAAAGCTGTTTCTCTTCTGTGACTGGGACAAAATAAGTGTTGTGTTATAGAGGGGGTGTTTTAACTGCTTCAAAAGGCATGGATTTGTCTATAGACAAACTATTTAGATAGCAGGATGAGTACAATAATCGACCAGTAATTAACAGTTCTGTGGCAGTGCATGTCTTCTAATATTTCACAACACAGATTTTACTGTACAACTAAGTGCATAGACCAAGACCAGCACAACTTCCAGTAGCCTAGCTATGCTACTTGGAATGGAGGTTGCCATGAGCTGGGGAGATTGCTTTGAAGTAGCTTTACACCAGCTTGAGCTACTAAAGAAGAGGAGACCGAAAAGAAATTAAGTATGAAAATATTCTCAATTTAACTATAGCTTGTTGCATGTGCGTGGTGGGATGGAATGGGCATTGCATTTTTTATGTTTTCACTGAATGCGTTACCAACATCAGCGAGAGAATGGCTGCAAAGAGGACAGAAATAGGTTAATTTTCTGAACTAAGAAACTATGCTATGTTGTTTCGGAAGACCCTGATTTGTTTAGTGTTCATTTTGTTGACTGAGGAAGTATGCCTTTTTTCTTAATGTAAGGGGCTATGACATGTAAACTCTGGTGTAAGCCAAGATACTGAATTGGCATTTAGATTTTTATACCTGATGAGTACAAAACTGTTACTTAAGATTGGAAAGATGCTAATAAACACTCATCAGCAGCATCTAGACTAAGTGAAGTGTGAGTGGTGACCATTCTTTGAGCAGCAGTATAAACGTGTTTGCACTAGAATTCTGGTATTTGTCATCTATAATGAATTTATATTTTTATACTTTCCCACTGTCTCAGCTTCTGGAAATGGGATATTCATCACTTAAGCAGGCTAACATAAAGCCAACCTGAGATAAATTGTCTGCATATGAATTTAGGATATGATTAAGGATGCTATTACATACATAATTCTTACTAGTGAGGGAGGGAAATTAATTAACTGAGATGTCCTGAAGAAGATTAAAAATTATCAAGTTTTACTGTCATTAGCAACTGAGCAGTTAATATAGGAAGATGCTAGCAGCTTATCTGAAATGTCAACCCTAGAAATGTCGAGTGCTGAAAAGCCGTAAAAATAGATCAAAAGCACAGGAGGCAGTCTCTGTTATCATCAAAACTTCTTTTTGTAGGAGGGACAAGTCTCCCATACCCCCCACGACCCTCCAAAACTTATATATATATATATATATATATATATATATATATATATATATATATATATATATATATATCTCGGACTTAGTATATGTAAGCCCATTCTTTCGGCCTTTCAGTCTCCATATTTCGGGTATCAGTCTAGTGAATTCTAACATTTTAAATGGTTACCAAAGAGGCTAGTGCAGCCAATCCTTCTTTGATATTAGGAGGTTAGACATTAAAAATATCTTCATAACTTCAGAAGTAGATTTACATACCTCTATAGAGATGTAGCAGATGTAATTTATGGTAAGAAATCTGAAGTGTTAACCATATATGTGCAAAATCTACAATTTCAGCTGCATGATAATGAGAGTAACTTAAGTGTGCATCAGTTCACTTTATTTTATTTTAAAATTATTAACCAGGGTTGAACACTGATCCCATTGAACTTATTTCAATTTCAGCCTGGGAGTAAACACAGCAGATAGATGACATTTTATACAGTGTGAATGGCAAAACTTCATCAAAATAATAATAAAAGGATTAGTTTTGATGTGAAATACTGTCCTTTTTTGTGCTACGCTGAATGAAGTAACACCAGACATTTTATGAGACAATGAAAATCCACCATTAATTAAGCATTCAGCCTTAGCTATTGGTCTATATATTAACCAAGTTGTTTTCAAGATATAGTGGCCAGCTCAAATACCATAAAAGGATAATGTCTTGAATGTGACTCAAGCTAGCTGAATTTGATTAGAAGCTTGGGCGCCTTTTGGGTGATATAGGGAAGGAAATTAATGACTAGGCTTAGCCTGCTAATCTCTCTTCAGGAAAGGACACTGAGATGGAGCATAGGAGTGCTAATGGTGATGCTCAAGCTGTGTGTTTTCAGTGTCTCTGTGTGTTGGGGTAGGGAGCATAAGTAACACATCATCACAGTTTTGGGGAGTTACTTGCAGCACCACTGCATACCCCTTTAGCCCAGCACATTGTGGGAGAAATGGCTTTAATCAGAGCAATAGCTAGCAATTCTGGTACCCCATGCCTTTCTCCAATCTGGCATCCCTTCGGCTTTAGCAAGAGGGTTCTTACAGTTTTTACCACCCCCAGAGCAATAAACATCTTCATTCCTGACCAAAAATGCAATACTGACATTCAGTTCTGAATGCTGGTAGTGCAATAAAGACAGATCAGCATCAGATGATCATTGCCTCCTAACACTTTGCTCCTAGGGTGATGGCCCCTTTACTCAACTCTAGCTACCTAGCTATACCTCAGGCTTTAAAAGAAACCCCACTGAAAACCAAAGTATGATGCCACCTCGATGAGGCTACCTCTCATTCTGTAGCTCCCTCTCCCTCTGTCTCATTCTCTCACTCACTCTGCATTACATGCCTGTATCTCACACTTAAAAGGCTGTATATAGAAAACTAGAGGAACTCCATGTGCATTGCATTCCAGGAAGGTAGACCTTCCTGGCATGGGTCACAACAAAGGGTGCTGCAATGCTATGGGGAACTGCAGAGGATACTACTCTAGGGAGCTTGCAGATGTCTGAAATCACTGTCAGCAGGGTATCAAAAATATATTAATGACATTAACATTAAAAGAACAAATTAAACATAATTTTTCTTGGCACTAAACTTCAAATTTTGAAAAAAAATAGTAGGTTTAACCTAAGAGGCTATGAATTGCCATACTTGTAACACTTTATATTTGAAAGCACATCAAGTATAGTTTCATCACAAACATTAAAGAATGAATTCATGTTATTACAGATTTTCTATATCAGTCTAATGATCATGTATCTAAATTCTGAATGGTCCTTCTGTTTGAGCCATGTAAAAACCTTGGCAGAATGAATAGACTGCAGCAAAATAACATATCTTTAAAGAATGGGCTAGGGCAATAGAAAAACCCCACAGGCCTCACTGGAATAGGATTCTAAATGAGAATATCAATGCACAGAGATAGGTCCCTTTCCAAACACACGCACACAAGCACACACACACACACACACACACACACACACACACACACACACACACACACACACACACACACACACACACGTGCGTGTACACACACACATGCGCACACACACACACAAACACACACACACACACACACACACACACACACACACACACAAACACAGATACACACACTCCACCTTATATACCATTTATAACCACATTACTATTTATTAAAATCACATAACTAAATTGTAAAATCAAGTGCTGCTTAAATGAATAGTTACACTAAAAGCAGCCGTTATGTTTTAATTTCTTTACCTTAAATACATTTTAAAATTCACACTGCTATTAAGACATAAAAACTTACATTGCTGATCCTGTACATACATACCTTGCCTTGTGGTTCGGTCAGATGTGGGTGTGGTGTGGGCGTCACTTGCATGATTGACATCCCAAAAGGCCGTGATATTACATTCAAATGATGCTTGTGCAGATTTGATAGTGACAGCATGCATACAATTTACCCTTTTCCTCAATGTAGTGCAATCTCGGAGATGGTTTATTTAATTTGTGGGGAGTGTGGGGAGAGAAGCCCCCCACATGTGAGGTGCATGGGGTGTACCACCCTGCAAAAAATGCAAAAAATAAAAAAAAATACATAATTATAGTGCCCTCCTGAGCTAAGTACCGACTACACGATGAATATTCATGTGGCCAGTAAAGGCACTGATTTGAATATTCAGGGTTTAGGTGTGACTTGCTACTGCACACCCAGGGAGGTACTCATGTACATGAGTGCCCTTATATTTATACTCTCTGTATTCTAACTCTCCTTTTCTGTCTTCACATATTTCATCTTTTGCAATCTGTTTGCAACTTACCTGTACTGTACATGCCAGATAAGTCAATACACATTAGTCAAAATGGACAGCATTTACATTTTTTGGTGTAATTTGCCCACTCTTAGCTACAGTTACCTTTGGTCCTGTGCCATTTCAGTTATGTTCACAAGACGATATGTGTGTGTGTGTGTGTGTGTGTGTGTGTGTGGGTGGGGCTCATACCTCCCACATGTGGATGACCCTGTAAGTGTGGTAATACTGACACGGGGTAATGTTGAACACACATACCAGTTGTACCATGACCAGACTAGACAATATGTTTACAAATGTGTTATATAAGTGGTACTCCTTTTCAAATGGATGCAGTCATGAAAGACCTTATGTGGACAGCTTGTTCTCATATTCAGTCATCATGTTTACACAATTTTCAGGAAATCCTTCTGTATGTCCAAGAGAATATATTCAAGATCTTCGCACTGCACTCTTCTATTATCACACCCATTTTCTAATACAATGTCCCCCTTGTTATGTACAAATCCAAGCATAATACTTCACTGTAAATGTTCCAATGATGTTTATCCAAAAAGACAAAAAAAATTAAAGGCCTAAAATCCTTCAACTACCCTGATATATTAGCACAATTTTCCTGATACTCAGTAGCCTGCTTGCTGATATGATGTGTTTCACCTGCTGGGCCATGAATGATCCGCTCCTATTTGACCTTCTAATTCTTCTAAAAAACTGCCTCTACTATACTGGGGACCTAAATTTATACCATCAAATATTCACTTGTGACCATCTACATCCCATTTTTTGTTTATGCCAATCTATGTCTCTGCTATACCAATGTCTCTGCTTGGAATGTGACTTCCTGTGGGACAGCTCTCACACTTACCGTATGATTCTGAGAGAGAGTATTACCACTAGCACTGTTTGTCTAAAGTGGGTCTGCCAACTAGCACACCAGTGATAACCTCAAATTCAGAAACAAGATAAAGCTACACAAAGAAGCACCTCAATAGCAGCTAATTTCCCTGCCTCAGAATCGAACACTGCACTGTCACACTTGACCTAGCTAGTACTCCCCCTCTGAGCCCATGCATTGTCCAAAACATACAAACACACACACACGCGCACAAACGCGCACACACACACACACACACACACACACACACACACACACACACACACACACACACACACACACACAAAGAGAGACAGAAAACATCACTCTATTCACTTCCCATAGTGCAGACACCCTGATATACACACTCACACACACATCCAAACAATTGCATTCTTGCCCCACAGATAAATTCACACATGTCCACTTACATACACCTGTAGCTGCAGTATGAGCAGTGACCACTCCATAAGAGTGAACATGCGTATGTTGTCAAAAGACGGTATACTGTTTTACTCATACTTTTTTTCTCCTTGGTAGAAAAATAACTTGGTAGAGTGATTCTATGAATCAGTTTACCATGTTATTCCCTATCCAGCTCTATTTTTGGGTTGAGACCACATGGCTAGTTAGCATTAGCCACAACCCCAGGGTGCTGCTTTTGCATACAGAGTTGCTACTAGCCACTGTTCATAATATAGCCAATATAAAGCCCTAGTAAGAGAGTGGTCTCTGAGTCACTCAGACTTAGCATAATGAAAAAATCATAACAGTAAAGGATTACACAGTATGGGACATGCCTTTCTGAACACCATGGTTTCATTGTAATGGCCATATTAATGTTTACAACATGGTTGCACATCTTCACAGACGTTATTGATGAATGACACATATTCCTGTTCTATTTACCTGGTTACATGTCTTGGCCTGTGTCAGTTTTCATTTGTCGTTATTGAGCATGCTTAGCTGCTATCTTTTACTGCAATTGTGCATGTTTGGATACTGTAGATTTCACTTCTAGAGCCCAGTCTGATTAGCTTACAATAATGTCAATTATATGCCTAGCTGCTCTTTTTATGTACCTGGATGTCTTCACTGATGAGTGCTGTAATGTATTTCCTGAATTGGTATACTGATGTATGTGGCAGCATGATTGTCCTAACCTACTACTCTCCTTTGACTCATGGATTTAAGTTGTTTCATCAGCAGTATAACATGTCGTGGTTGGGTTACCAGCTCTTGCACTTCTCTGATGATGACAAGTACTATGGAAGAACAGTGTGTCTTGTCTGGCAGATGGCAGTGCTGCTCACAGAGGCAGGCTTAGCTTGGATGCATCCATGAATTTTCATGCACCTGCCAGTAATGTCTTCAATCCTAGATGGGAATGAAGTGAACTTTACAATGTTCTGCAATGCCTCCATGGCCCATCTATCTCTGAAGACAATAATGATGAAAAATTATCAGGTTAAGCCTCATTATTCTTCTCCTACCAACCACACATCAGATGTGTACCCAAGCTACTAATCAGTTTTGACACACCTGAGCCATTGCCAGGGTTTTATTTTCCTGTGCTAGTGAAACTAATATTAAGCTTTTGTTTATGATGAATGAAATAAATTAATACAGTGACCCCATATAGCCAAGTTTCTCCCAAGTTATCTTTACACCAGGCTGTAATGGCACTGGGTGAAAAAGGCAAAAGCATTTTTTTTGCTGTTAAATACATAATAAATGTACACATTCAACTCACACTCAAAAAATAGAATGAAAGTATATTTTGGTAGCAGTGCTGAAACTGAAATGAAGAAGACTTCATTAGTACAGAAATTGATATAATGAAGCCTCCCTCCCTCTAGTACCTCCATGTCTCAGTATCAGAAACAAGAATATGTTATCCTTTAACTTCTAAAACACTGATGTAAGTTAGTATATGCAAATAGATCATACTTGTGTCTGGGCCAAACCAATCTGAATTTCTTAGAACCCTGTTTTTTTTTAAGCTAGACTTTTAATTACCAGTTTGCAGGACTTTAATGAGGCTGGAGAAAAAAATAAATGCAACTAACTAACTAACTGAATAACCATACTGAAAATAAAGAAGACATGAGCCAATGCCTTCTAAGTTTTAATTGTGGACAGAAAGTGATGTGTAAGTAATGATTTTTTACATCTTCTAAACCACAGTACATATTTTTTAAAGTTTACTAATGAATGGAACATCATTAAAATGTTTTCTGGATATGATTGTTTGTAAGAGATAGAAGCCAAAATCTCATTGCTTTCCTTAATTCTAAGAATACTGAGAGCACATACTAGATAAGGTGTGGGAGATGTAAGAAACAGCCTTCTGGAGGCAGTGAGGGATGTCATCAGAATTAGCGATGGACTCATGGACATCAGACTCCAGTGTTAAGCTAAAGCAGTACTCATTATCCCAGCCTATCATTCATAGCAGGTCTGTGATGCTGAGGATAAAAGGGTATAAAGACATCAGGATCTCTGCAATAAAGCAGGACCAGGTCTGTGATGGTGAGGATAAAAGGGCATTCAGACATCAGGACCTCTGCAATAAAGCAGGACAAGATGAGCTGGCCTTGACAATGTGTCATGTGAATGCTCATAGTGGTACCGACAGAACAAGGCATTAAGGTTGCCTGGGTCCACATTTTTGATGCAATAGGCATAATGAAGATGAGGCCATTCTAGACTTCTGTCTGACAAAAGTCTTAATTATTTATTTTTATTTTTTTTTTATTTTACATTTGTTGACCGGGCTAGTCCAGCTGGATATATGTCCATTTTCAGTGGAGGCCTGGGGAGAAAAGCTCCACAAATTACAACAACATAAAAGGTCAAGACAAAGACAATAACAGTATAATTTGGTACATAAGAAGTTTTAACAATTATAGTACAAGCCTAAGATTATATATTTTATATTTCAGTAGGAAAAAGGAAAACTTTATCTAAGAATAGATGAATAAGACTAATACATTTGTATTAGAAATGGTGTAGTACAAATCTTTATAACATATTACAAAATTAGATACACCTAGTAATTTATGATAAGAGATACTAAGGTCTCACAAAAACCTAAGTAAGAAAAATAATAGAGATCAAGAACAGCAAACAAGGATGGATTTCTAGTGTTATTTAACACATAGGTTGTGATACTATATGAAGGTGTTTGATCATTCCACAGTATATACTTATTTACATGAGAAAAAATCCTAAGGAAGGTTAAGCTCACTAAAAATTAATGAGACAACACAAGATCATGATCATGGGAGGCTAGGAATTGTGGGAGTCTAGTTAATAGTTAGGTACTTAGTCTGGGTTAACACAGGGGCATAGCCAGTGTGATTTGAGCTAGGGTTTAAGCTTGCTTTTAAATAAGCTGACAGAGGATATTGAGGTTAGCTGGCTTGGGAGGATGTTCCAGGCTTTACCTACTGTATTGGAGAACAAGGTGTCACCAGCTAAGTTGCTGAATTTTGATATTTGTACAAGTAGGTTATTAGCTGAGCATAAGGTCTTTAGGTTATTATAGGGGATGACTAGGGATGTAAGTATGGGTGTATTTTGAGGTAAATACAGGATCTTATGGGCTACTATTAATTGATTGAAAAGTATTAAATTTGGCAGCTCTAACCATCCTAACTGATTCAGATTGATACAGTGATGAGTTCTATAGGAGGACCCAGCTGCAAATCTGGCAATATTGTTGTAGGAGGATGTAAGTTTACTCAGATTACTTCTACATATTTTGGTATAGATAGGGGAGGCATAGAGCAAGGTAGAGATAAGATGGGTACGAGCAATAGTAACCCTGGCTGGAGGTGTAAGAAAGGGTTTTATTCTATAGAGAGAACCTAGTTTCTTGTTTACCATTTTTATGGTGTTATTAATGTGAGGTTCAAAGGACAAGTTGTTATCTATTAGTACCCTGAGTAGTTTGGTGGTTGTTTCAGGAGATATTATAGTTCCATCATTTGAAGTAATAGTAAAGTTAAGTGGGGAGTTTCTGTGGGTGGGGGTAAATAGTAGCATTTTTGTTTTTTTGGGGTTAAGGATAAGACATCTTTGTAGGAGCCAGTTTTCAACTGTACTAAAGGTCATTTGGGTTAGTGACTGAAGTTCTGATTGAGAAGCAGCAGCGCATATGAGTGTGGAGTCACAGCGTATTGGATACAGTCAGCTTGAGGAATTACAGAATGAAGGTCATTTGTAAAGATGGAGAAGAGTAATGGGCCTAATATAGATCCTTGTGGGACCCCTAGAGTGACTGGGATGTGGGAAGATAAAGTATTTTCCCATAGTACAGCCTGTTGCCTGTTATGTAGGTATGATTGGAACCACTGTATAGTATGGTTGTCCAATGACAGGTTTTTGAGTGTGTCTATAAGGAGGTGGTGATTCACCATGTAAAATGCTTTGGACAGGTCAATAAAAACAGCTGAGGATAGAGTATCAATATTACGATTACTGTTAATATGGTTAGTGAAGGATAAGAGAGCAGAGGTGGTGCTATGAAATGCTCTAAAGCCATGTTGACAGGGTGCTAATAAATTGTGATCGAGTAGGTAGGTTAACAGTTGTATGTGAATACATTTCTCCATTATTTTTGCCAAAGGAGATAGAATAGCTATGGGCCTATAATTGGACAACTCTTTGGAGTTACCGCCCTTATGCAGGGGAATTATGTGAGAGACTTTCCAGATTAGGGGAATAGATCCTTCAGAAATAGTTCTGTTAATGAGGATGGATATGGGGTAGGCTATGACTTTGGCAGCTTTTTGCAGGTATTCTGCAGGTAATTTATCAGCAGAGAGAGTAGTGGATTTAAGTTTCTGTATGAGGTTACAGATAAGTGAAGTGGGCACTGGCTGAAAATGAAATTGATGAGAATTATTGGTAAAGGTTGTGGCAGAGCCTGGGGTGCTAGGGGATAGCTGGTTGGCTAGGGATTGTATGGTTTCAGTGAAAAAAGTATTAAATGAGTCAGCTATTTGGATGGGATTGTTGCGATCAGAGCCAGAGGGAGAGGGAGTACTTGAGCATCCAGGGTGTAGGAGGTTATTGATACCTCGCCAGAATTTTTGGGGATTATTTTGGTTGGTTTGTTATAGTTGGTAGTAGTAGTTTCTTTTATCGGCTAATATGGCTTTTTTGTTTAATTTCTTAGCTGTCTGAATTGCAGGTGATCTAAGGAGCTTTTTGTTGAGCGCCATTTGGCCCATTGTTTATTTCTTTGCAGGATTTTTTGTTTGGTCATTTTGGTGAGCCATGGTGCCGGTTTGGTTCTAATTCTAACTTTGCGTAATGGGGCATGGCTGTCTAAAATGGTTAGAAATTTAGAGTTAAAGTATTTCACGTTCAGGGAAGACCAGTCACAGGTGACTAGTTCAGCTTGAAAGTGAGCAGTGTTAAAATTTTTGGTAGTGCGAATAGTTCTACAGATGGTAGAGTTTAGGATGACAGTTTTTGTTCTGATTGAATAGGTAAGCAAGTGATCACTTATGTCCTCAGGGAGGGTGCCTGTTTTATAGTTTAGTTGGGTGGTATTAGTGAGTATCCAGTCAGGGGTACTAGTTTTGTTGTTAGTTTTATTGGTGCGGGTTGGGGATGTTATAGTTTGGGTAAAACCATTTAAGTTGATATGAGTAGAAGGCTGCTCAGATATACAGGAGTTCCAGTTAATGTTAAAATCTCCAAGTATAATGGTTTCTTGGGGGTAGTTACTTGAGAGCCAGCTGAGGAGAGCCTCTAATGTGTTGATGTTATTGCCTGGGGGAAGATAGACACATCATAGATGTATGGCTTTGCTTTTGTTAAGCTGAATGTTAGTTAGAAGAATTTCTGCATTGGTGCAAAGTGGAGGTTTGGAGTCTAACAAGGTAACTTGTAATCCATTCTTATAAAGTATGGCTACACCTCCTCCTTTTTTAGTGTTACGGTCACGTCTTATGATATTATAGCCAGGGGGTAGAACTGCACTGTCTTGTATTGACAGACAGAGGATGTCAAAGGAATAAACATCAATAAGGGCATGCAGGTGAGCTATTTTGTTATTGATGCTACGAATATTAAGATGAGCTATCAGGAGAGAGTTGGGGGGCTTGGTAAGTGTCTGTGTGATTGAATTTGTTGGTGTATCAGGCTGTGTAGCTGTGATAGTGGTAGGACCTGGGTTAGGGTGTATATCACCATCTAACAGGGAGTGGACATGAACTTTTAGGATGAGTTGTAGAAGTTTAAAAATTAGGTTCTTATTTTTTCTAGCTAGTGGGTTACATTGAGAGATGTGATGGAGTCTATGAAATATGGCTGCTGAGTACTTAGCTGAGCTGGGGAGGTTGCTAACACTATGAGTGGAGCTGGGGGTAAGGACAGAGGTGTGTGTGATGTGGGTATGCAGTCCTAGGAATCTATGGTGTTTGTAGAGAGTAAGTAGATAGGGAATGATAAGTATAATTAGGAGTAGTAATAAAGGTAAGGGTTTACAGGATCCTTGAGCCATTTGTTTAGGTTAAGGTGGTTAAATGTAGGAATATTTGTGGATAGAGTGGTAGGGTAATGGATAAAGGTAAATGAGTGATGGTTCTTTAAGGGGGAGGTGATAGGGGTAAAGTGAGAATATGATAGAGGTAATAGCACTTTAAGGGGAGGAGTTAGAGTGTGGGAAATGTGGTGATTAGTAAACATACAGTTCTTCAAGGGAGACTATTATAAGATCATATGCAAGGGTTGTCAGCATGCATCTCAGGTAGACTTCCTCCTAGTGAGGAAATGGCATTGGGTTCAAATTAAAGATTGCAAAGTCATTCCCAGCGAAATTACTGGTGGTCACAATCATCTGCAAGCAGTGGTCAGAGATTATTCTAGGTCACCACATGTTAGGATGAAGAACTGTAAGCTGAATGGAGCAAAAACAAAGAAGATCAAGCTAATAACCGTGACTGTAGCACCACAGGAGAAAGATGAAATACACCATTCACCATGCATAAGTGTCACCAGGAAGAACTTGCTTACCAGTTCAAAAGATGTTAATGGGAGATATAAGAAGTATTTCAAGAAGTTTCTAAAAGAAGAAAACTCCACAGATGATGTAATGCCATGTGGATAGCCTACAATGAAACAGGAAGTTGAACCTACCATAGAAAAAAATTAGAGTTCTGAGAAAATGAAGTGAGTGAAAAGGCAATGTTGCGTACATTAGGGGAGAAGCTCCACTTGAGGTTAATAATTGTTGTATGTTGAAAGTGTCATAAAGAAGATGATGGGAGAATAAGCATTTTAGTGCCAGTACACAAAACCAAAGGAGCATTCACAGCAAGTGGATGGCACACAGCTATCAGGTTCCTGGCACACTCATGAATATGCTGGAGAAGGTGACTGATGAATACACAAAGTAGTAAAAAGTAAGCTGGGGTGTGCAGACTGCATTCAGATCATGTTATTCTCACCCACAAAGTACACTACTACTTAAATTAGAATCTTACATTAACAAAATAGCTAAATTTGCTTCTAACTCACATTACCGCATGCACCACTATATTGCATTAAAATAGCTTAAATGGATAGAGCTATCTAGTCACCTTACATTCACTCAGCACACAAAATAATGGACAAATCAATCACATACCCTTCACTATAAAACATTCACAAGCATTACACCCAACCATGCTGCTTTCACTCAGGTAAAAAAGCCTTCTCACCACCTCCAAATTCCATAACACCGGAGGAGATTCACTGTACTCATCCAATGTCTCCAGACACTGAAATATTATGCCTATCTCACTAAAACAGGTCAGCTGTGCATCTAGCTCTAACCACAACCTAAAACAACACAAATTCCAACTGACTATGTTCATGTTTTCACCATGATTAATATTTCTTACTTTCACCTTTTTCATAGGTTCATTGGTTCATATGTAAGTACTAGGCTATCTGCCCTTCCAGGCCATTCTATGCCTAGCCAGATTCCCTTTTAATACTCAAAATAAACTATCTCATTTGGTTATAGATTGGCCTTACTCATCCCATGGTTGATAATTATATATTACCCCTAATAAAAATAACTGGGATCATAGCATAGATAATTTGAGGGGACCCATATATAGTATGAAACATTTAAGAGCTGCATCTGTCCATTAGTAGTAAAAGTGGCAGTCCTGGGGTAAATTTTCTTTTCCCATCCATCAATTTAAGTCAGCCTTAAATATGGACAGGGGTGATTTTTATTTTATGTGGACGGGAGACTGTTCTACAGCAGCAAGACATACCTGTCCCCCCAAGCCATTCTATTGATTTTGCAGAAGATGTTTAGATCCCTAGACTGAGAATTTTTGATGCCTTTTGCCTTGCTGATGTCCAGTAAATCAGTAATGGGTCAGAGAATGCCTTGTATACCAGACACAGATCACTTCTTAGCAGTCTGTGGCATACAGAGTATAGTGACAGGGCTTTGAGTCAGTCCATGATGGACATGTTTATGTCTTTTATCATTAATAAGGTATCTCTGTGGGCATTCAAGTTGTTGGATGTGTCTGGAGAGATACACGCCAGAGGGGGCATTATATTTAATGACTGTCTTAATGAAAGCTGGGAAATCCCTAGATCTGAACACAATCCCTTTGTTTATAAGCTGTGCAATATAGAAGGACATTTTTATAACACTAGATACATGCTTGTCAAATGTTAGGTCACTATCAACACAAGATCCCAAATCCTCAACTGGGTCAACTCTTAGGGGTGTATTGCCAATGTAGTAGTTCACCTGGGTAGATGACTTCCCAAAGGATACAATAATGCATCTTTTGACATTTAGCTTAAATACACGATTTTGGCACCAGTTATTTATTTGAGATAAACCTTCCTGCAGGATGCTGAAGTCATTTGGGGATAAAATGACTGTTCTGAGCTTGCAATCATCTGCAGACTCAATCATCCAGAGACCTTCAGTATTGGCTTTTACTTCAGAAAAGTAGATGCCAAATAGAAGACATCCCAGCACATAACTCTGGGGGGACTCCACTGGTGACTGGCCTCTTTGTGGAAGTAACTTACCCTAGTTTGAGTATCTGCATCCTATCTATTAACCAATTGGCAATCCAGTGGGTGACACAGTGGTTTATTCTGAGTTTATTTAGCTTTTCTACTATGCCTGAGTGGGGAATTGTGCCAAAAGCTTTGGCCAGGTTGATGTATGCAATGTGTACCATTTTGCCTTCATCCAATAATTTGGTGGCCTTTTCAAAAAAAGCATAACCTGCACATGAATAAATCCAAACCAAGATGAGTCCAGTGTTTGGAGGTTCCCTATGTCTTTATTGATTAATTTCATGATGTCTTTCCTTGGCTTCAGAGCCAGATCTAGCACAAGGCGAGCTAGACAGTGACCTAGGCAGTTGTCTAGGGTCTGCTGTCTTGCGGGGGGGGTCCACTGAGGGCTGCCACAACATTTCATTTCTTAAATAAACAGTTTGCATGCATTGTTTTCCTTAAGATGTACATTCTCTGTACATGTGCATCAGATGTCTGATGCACATACAGCAACACATGAGATTTAAACACACATTAGAACTTTCTCAGACCTGCTAGATGAGCTTGGAACTGCTGCAACCTTACAGAAATGCTACACATTTTGGAAGTGCTGCTTTCCCTAGCATTCATTCTATATACTCAGAGAGGTATGTTTGTAAAGCTTTAGTTATGGGTGGCAAATTAGTTAATTGGCTTCCTCAGTCTCAAACCCTGTACCTTAGATACAAGATGTTATTCCCCTGTTGGGTGTTCTAACTAATTGTTCCAGGGCATTTGTATCGACAAAGTCCAGGAATCTCTCTGCCTGTACACTAGTACTGGTGTAGGTTTTTTAGTCTATAATTGGAATCTTTAGATTTATTTATTTATTTTTATTTATTTATTTACATTTGTTTACAAGGAAAGTCTGACTGGACACAGGTCCATTTTCAGTGGAGGCCCAGGGAGAAAAGCTCCACAGTACAATAGAATGCAATACATGAGAGAACAAAATATAGAACATACAACTGATTTTAATACATAATAGGTTAGAAGTTAACAGTTTTAGTTAGACAGTACAGTAGACAGTCATTGAGGTACATAATAAAAACATTGAGGTACATAGTCAAAAATTTAAAAAAAAAAATAGATATCCTAAGAAAATGGTATTTGGTTTAATACTGAGTGATTCCAGAATGTGTAGGTAGGCATTGTGGCTTTCTTTTGTCATAGGAAGAGTCCTATATTTAGCTAATATATGGTATGGGGCCTTTTGGAATTTTATTTTGATGTGAAGAAGTCTCTAGTGAATCATGCTGCTTTGTCAGCCTTGATAGGAGTCTCTTCAGGATGAAGAGTAAGAGACCTCCACCTTTTTCCACTCCTGCACAGTAGGTGGTCTACAAATGTGGATGGTGTTATAGTCCTGCACAATTAAGAGTGCTCTCCACTATTTTAAACCATGTCACAGTCACTGCACAGACATCAATGTCTTCTAGGGTAAGACGGGTGTGTAGGCAGAGGAGTTTCTTGTTCAGGCTCCTAGCATTGATCAGTAACACTTTCATGCTTTCCTTTAATTTTTCATTATGTTGGCAGGTTTAACAGGTTGTCATTGACTAAAAAAGGCACTATGGGGGTGGACAATGTCTTTGCCAGTAATCAAAACCCTGTAGAGGACAGAAGCAGGCCATCCATGGTGAAGCAGCATGGTCTATGAATCAGATCCTGTTAGACTGACAAATATTGGACCCCCTTTGAATGACACTAAAAACTAAGCCAACTGATGAAGTCAATTATTTTTGATCATATTGTGGCATTGCATTATCCTTGGAGAAGGTAGAATGCTGCTCAATGCTAGGCTCAGGCAGAAAAGTAACTAAATTGCAGGCCTTTGTTGATTTTTTTTTTTTTTTTGTAGTCTGAGGAATTGATTTTGCAAGGGTCTCTCAGTGCAGCGACAGTTTTACACCTCTGCAGTAAAGTGGGGGGAGGGGACAAAATTCCTCTTGAGCTAAAGACCTGCATTTTAGTTACTTTTCTGGCTGTAACTTGATAATTTCTAAATATAGTATAAATCAAGGTCTGAGGCAAACATAAACGAGGGTGATGAGAGACAGAAACGAAACAGTCCTTTTACAGAAGGTAAAGAAAATAAAAGTGACCCTCCCAAATCCCATTATATGTCAATGGGAATTCAAAGTCACTTCCTTATGTCTGGCCTGAGTCATACAAAGTATTATGGGAAAGAGAAAAGCTTGAGGGAGTACAAGATCACATTGATACGTCAAGCCCCATTGTTAGCCATGTTGTGGAAAACAGGCTAAAATTATAAATAAGCACTTACAGTGATTTTGAGTTGTTGAAATAGGTCAGGAAACAGAGTGGAAAACAAACATTTTTTTTTAGTTCTAGGGTGGAGTTTTCCTTTAATGCAAAACAAGTCCTGAATTAGTCTGACATACACTCTGTACATAAGAATAAAATTACTATTTAATTATAACAGTTAGATAACTTAAACAGCAAAATTGCAAGTAACTGTGTATTGGAATCAGTAAAAAAGGCTTAAAGACCTTAGCTAAAGCAAATACAGACTGTTAAAATTAATTTTAAATCATTTTTTTTTTCCAGGATGGCTGCCGACTAGTCTAGTCCTTACTCTCTGAGCTCCTCACAGCTATTTAACTTTTGGTTTTTTTTACAACTATACATCAACCTTTTTCCTCAAATTTTTATACTAAAAGATTTTATAAATCTTTTTCTACGCATTTGGATTATTTTTTCTTCTGGAATTATTATCCTGGGATTTATTTTACCTCAGAACATTCTTGGTCTCTCTGCTGCTGGGACTCCTACTGCTCCAGTCTGTTCCTGGTTCCTGGTATCCTGTTAACTGCGTTCCATTTCTGGGCATGGCTACAAAATCTGACTCCATGGAGACTCAGCCTACAAAGGCCAAATATACTTCAATGCTCTCTCCTGAAAAAGATTCAGGTTCAAAAAGACTGAAGTCATCTAGACAACCTACAGAAACTATTAATGTAAGTAATAAAGATTTAAATGGCTCAAATTTCCTTTTAGAAGAACTAAAAATAGCATTAAAACCAATCCAAAGTGCTATACAAAACTTTTCAGAACAGTTTACAGACTTTAGTAAATCTTTAAAGCAAATAAACGATAGTATTGTTACTATTGAAAATAAAATCTTAGCTTTGGAGGTTAAAACAGACTTATTGGAAAGTGACTTTAAATCTAGAGATAAAAATGTTTCAGATTTACAAGCTAAAATATTGGATCTGGAAGCCAGGAGTCGAAGAAATAACATCATTATTCGTGGTTTACCTGAATCTTAGGACAATAAAAACTTGTTATCTGTGACTAAAAATATCTTTGAAACACTGTTAAATTGTGAAGCTTCTTCAAAATCTATAATTGTAGAGAGAGCACACAGAGCACTGCGTACAAAGCAAGATTCTTCCACACCAAGGTTAATTTATACTAAGTTACTAAACTTTCAAGACACTTTCCAGATCCTAGAAACTGCTAAAACAAAGAAACAATTCATATGGAAGTCTCACAAACTATCATTTTCCCAAGATCTTCCTGCACAGATCAAATTAAATAGACAAAAACTAGCCCCTATTGTGCTGACTTGATAAAAAGAGGGATTAGATTTGAATGGCATATCCTAATACCTTGTCTTTCACAGCTAATGACAAAAGATTTGTATGTTCAGATCCTAAAGATGCAAAAGACATTTTTCTTAAAACATTTAAAAGCTTCCTGACACTGTATCTTAATATTCTACTGTTAAAGAACTACAATAAGGTTTGATCTTTTCTTTTCTTTAATATGACAGTATTTGTGTTACATGATTTGTAATTCTGGTGTGACATAATTATATTACCTTAAGAACTTGTCATGTAATTTACACATGATGGATTTGGTGTGACAGTGTGCAGTGACAGGATATATGCTTGTTAGATTTGTGTGGATTAATAGAAGCATTTAAATTCCTGTATTTACTTTTTTCTCTTTCTCTCACATATGCTTGCTGTGTAAATAGATAATATGTTAATTTTACTACAAGCTTTGGAGTTACAGCCTTCTGTGTAAGCTAAATGATTTTTGGAGGGAAAAACATTCCATCTCAACATTCTAGCAAGAAAATCTTCCCCTCAGAGTTCCAGCTGATGCTCTGCATGAACATGCACACTACAGTCTCTCTGAGATGGATGGTGATGTCAACATTTGTGAGGAAAGAAGGACAGTTTCAAATACACAAGTCTGCTTGTTTTCAACAAGTATTCAATAGCACTAACTTTTAATAGATCTGGCTATTATTTAAAGTGTTTTCTCTTCATAAATGAAGGTTGCTTTTAAATTTAAACAGATTCATGTCACATAATATATTCAGTGACTTTTAGTGTGTCTGCATGACTTCAAAGCAAGCTGCTACTTTCATAAAGCAGAGTGAAAATGTTTCTGGAAACAAATGAACAGGTTAGTTTTATATATTAAAATTCTAAAGGATGTGTAAAGAAATGAACATATTTTCCTATTCAGAATATTTTTCATACAATATTTTATATTATACTGAAGTGTTTAATTTGACAAATGTTACAAAGTATACCTGTTCATATGAAAGTTTCATGTTCTTTCTATTCTCTGCTCTCTCTCTTCTCAGAGGCTGGATGTGATATTTATGATTAGTAGTTTATGTTTAAGAAAGCCTTTACTTATTTGAAAGGTTTGAAATAACTATCTTTAATATGATTAACTGAATCTACATGTATATATTTAAGCCCTTAGATTTACTGCATTTAGCTTGCTTGTTTCTGTTTTAATTAGATTTTCAAAATGTTTACTTTAAAAGCCTTGTCTTTTCATGTTGTTTTGCTATGTTACATCTATAGCTTAGAAGAATAGTATGGCTATATAACCTAACAGAGTCATTAGTAAAATATTCAAAAAGTAGATTTAAAATTATATGTATGCACATTGTTGTACAATCAGTCCAATATATATGATGCTGTTTAAGTTACTATTTAATAATATAATTATACTTTATTCATGTATATTAACTAGTGTTAAAACCTTACAGCTTATAATATTTCATTTTGAATAGTTCATGTACTATTATTATCTAGTTAATAGATGCATCTCCAGACTGAATTGTTTTTCATTTTGAGATATGGTTGCTTGGTAGTTGTTTTTTGCTTTATTTGAACTATAACTAAATACTCATTCTACAGGTATTAGTGCTTTTATCATACTAATGGTCATGTTGATTAATGAAATTATCACTAAAGTACTAAAGAAGGTTCAGTAGATAGTGCATGACTATTATCTTTAGTTCAGTAATGCTATGCTTATTTACTTATATTATAATGTTACCAGTTGGTTTTGTTATACTTATATATGTTATCTTACATATCTTTCAGTTTTAATTGTATTACTTCTTATGATAGAGTGTTCTAGTTAAGCAGAGTGTGATTTATTTATTATTTACTTGTTTCTCTTTCTCTTGAAATACTTGAGGAAATACATTTAATCACTATAAATTTCAATTTAAGGATAGGAGCTTTAGATTAGTATTAGAAGTAGGGATTAAGCATGTTGGATGTCTTGAAATTAGTTAATTTTGTATATATTTTTAGTAGTATTACTCGGACTTTATGTTATGTTAGGCTTCCTTTGAGTAATTTGTATTCTAACTTGAGGTTATTATTATCTATAATTACAATGTTTTTTTCATGTTCTTCTGCTCTTCCTTTATCACAGGGGGATTGGTGGGTAGGCACTAGGGTTAGGATAAAGGTTATTATTATACATTTCATGGTTCTTAAAAAAACTTTTTTCTTTTTCTTTCAACAAATATTATTTGATGACTTGCTTGAATACTTAAAGACTGTTTTTTCTTTTATTTTTTTTCTTCTTTTTAATGTTGTGTTGGATTTGCACCTTGAGTTCAATTTTATAGCATCAATAATGATTATACTTGTAGAATATGCCTATTGACATAATTTTAGATTCTTGGAATGTTAGAGGCATTCAAGATAAAGCGAAAAAGTCACTATTATTTCATATGATCTTTAAATCACAGGCTAACATTTGTTTTATTCAAGAGACCCATATTTCACGTATTGATTGGAATAAAGAGTTAAAAAAATGGATCAAAAGATTATAGCTTCAGGTGACTCATCTAACTCCAGAGGTGTAGCTATAATCATTAAACAAAAATTCATTGGGAATATTATTGATGAGAAATTTGATGATGAGGGGAGGTGGTGCTTATTTACCGCTTCTATTGCTGGTTTGGACAAACCCTTATTAATTTTAAATCTATATGGCCCATGTAATTCACAACATTCGTTCATTTTAAAAATTTACAATATTCTTGCATCCTATAAGGATCATCATATTATAGTGGGTGGTGACTGGAATGCAGTTATAAACCCTGTAATTGATCGTTCGCGGTCCACTGTCACCTATAATCTTCAATCTACTCTGGCTATAAATGATTTGATGACAGAATATAATTTAATAGATCCCCTCCGCACTGTTAAAAAGATAAACAAGAATGATATATATACTTATTATTCTAAGTGCTATCATTCGTGGTCCAGATTAGACTTCTTTCTAATTTCAGATTATATTTCAAAATATATTGTGGACTTTACTACAGAACCCAGATTCTTTTCGGATCACTCAAGAATTTCACTAAAATTGAACATAAAACCCAATATCAAAATAAAACTATGTTTAATAAGTGGACCTTAAATAATAACTTATTGTCAAATGAAGATATTTGCAAACAAGCTTCAGAAATCCTAAATGAAATGGTGAATAGTCTTGAATCATCAGACATTCCTTATGACATACAATGGGCTGCATGTAAAGCAAGATTAAGAGGTTTATTTATTAGTAAAGCTGCTTTTTTCAAAAAACAATACTTTAAGAAAGAGGAATTCTTAAAATCAAGAATTTCTTCGTTGGAAAATCATCTTAGTCTGAACTATGATGCTACTTTAGAAAAACAAATTTTTGATTGTGAGAAAGATTTAATTCTACTTCACCAAATTAACCTCTCCTTAGCTGAACAAAAGCTACTTGCTTCATATTCAGAAAGGGCCCAGGTTCCATCTAAATTGTTAGCGAGAATTATTAAAGTTAACTTCAGAAATCCAAATATTACATCTTTATCTTAT
Organism: Protopterus annectens; assembly: GCF_019279795.1. Taxonomy (NCBI): domain Eukaryota; kingdom Metazoa; phylum Chordata; order Ceratodontiformes; family Protopteridae; genus Protopterus; species Protopterus annectens. Next base: position 1,373,778,374 of record NC_056733.1, read on the forward strand.
AATAACAGATTATATAATACTGATGAAGAGATTATTCAACTTTTCACCTCTCTTTACACTGAGTTATATTCAGGTTCTTCTAATTCTGTTAAAGATAATCACTCAAAACTCTTTTTAGACTCTTTGCAGTTCCCTAAACTTAATGATAATCAGCAAAAACTACTTTCTACCCCTATATCGGTACAAGAAATCTCGGATTCAATAGATAATCTTAAATTGGGTAAATCTCCGGGACCTGATGGTTTTACTCCAGAATTTTTCAAAACTTTCAAATTGGTAGTTCTTCCCTTTCTATTTAAAGTTTACAATCATATAAGAGTTAATGATATCTCTGATATTCATTGGAACACATCCAAAACCATTCTAATTCTAGAAAATAATAAAGATAAATCTGACCCAGTAAATTATAGACCCATTTCTTTAATTAACGTGGATATTAAGATTCTGTCATCTATTCTGGCTAACAGATTGAAACGGATTTTACCCTCAATTATCTCGTCAGATCAATCAGGTTTTATGTCTCAGAGACATGCTTGGGATAATACTCTATCTTTAGAGACTATACTTCATCTCATTAAGAAAAATCCAAACCCTATATATGCTTTGATTATAGATGCATCAAATGCCTTTGACAGAGTATGTTGGAACTTTCTATTTCAAACTATGTTATGTTTTAATATTCCCTTATTCTTTATAAATTTTTAAAAGTTTTATACAAAAATATGTTTACTAGACTATACATTAATGGTCAATTTTCTGCTCGATAAAGATCACTAAAGGAACAAGACAGGGTTGTCCATTGTCCCCTTTTCTTTTCAACATTTACTTAGAACCTTTGCTATTGTTTATTACTCAAAATACTTTTCATAACATCCCTAGAATTCTTAATACTAATATTCATTTCTCTGCTTTTATGGATGATTTAGTAATCTACTTTCAAACTCCATTATCTGATTACAGAAAAATAATGAATTCTATTGATTATTTTTCTTTGGTTTCCAACTATCTTTTAAATTCTACAAAAACTCATATTTTTCCCTTAAATCATTTAGCACACAAATCTTTTTTTGTTTCCAGACGATCATTTTCAGTTTACTTATAATATAAAATATTTAGCAATCAATTTAGAACACAATAATAAATCTTCCTTTCAAAATAATATTAATAAATTATGGAACTCTATATTGTCTGATATGGACAGATGGAAGCATCTAAACCTTTCATTTCTTTCAAGGGTGGCCATTATTAAAATGAATATTCTGCCTAAATTTCTTTACCAATTCTCATCATCTGATCAGATAATTTCAAAAAAATTTTTGAGTCTGTAAATAAAGCTTTGGCAAAATTCATATGGTTCCCTAAATCTGTTAGAATTTCCTATTCTAGATTGGCATTTTCGAAGGACAAGGGAGGTTTGGGTTTACCTAATCTTTATCTCTATTATTTGATTGTCTCATCCAATAAACTTCTTACTATCTCTAAATTCAATAACACTTCTTATCCAAATCACTCTTTATGGATGCAATTATGGTATAATTATGTCATTTCTAATAATTTAAATCCTGAAGCTATTCCCTTTATCTCTCTGGATAGTTTATTTATTAAAAATATATCTACAGTATTTAAACAAAAGATTAGAGATTTCCAAACCTTACTCAAAATGTGTAAACTAGAAAAGATCTCGCACCATGTTCAGCCAATTCATCTAAACCCAAATATATTATTGGACAATAAACTTTTGAACTTAACAAACTATCCTTTAATTAAAAATCTAAAAGTAGGAGATGTTTTGAAATATCTTGACTTGCCTTTATCTGACTGGCGTAAGTTATTGAATGTAAACTAGAATTACTCACCAATTCTTACACAACTAAGAGCAATAATTAAAAACAAATTTGTATCTCTGGTCCCCATAGACTCACAATTGAAAAACCTTAACACGATTATCAAAATACTTTCATCATCTGATAAAATGGTCTCAAACTCATATAAATTAATTAATTCTTTAATGATGGACCACAACTGTCTTTTATCTAATGTTTGGTTGAATTATAATTCCCAATTGTCAGAATCTCAGAAAGTCCTGGCTATTAGACACACTAAGGAATTTATCCCTTTTAAAAATTAGCATACACACAATTAATGATTAATAATGATGCCTACTTTACCCCAATCAAATTAAACAAATTTAACCCAAATAAGTCCCCTTCGTGTTCATGCTGTTCTCATCCCCAAGCAGACCTCCTTCATATTCTATGGTATTGTCATTTTTCTCACAGATTGTGGACATCTTTGAAAGTCAGACTGCAGAAAATGGGATATCAAAAATCCACGTTGACGTGGGAATTTGCTATTCTACATATTCCATTGATTCATCTTTCAAAAGTTGATATTCATGTTATCATTTTTATTTGCTCATTACTAAAACTTTATATAATACAAAATTGGATGGATCGTTCTAAATTAAAATGGGTTACTTTCCAGAAAATGACTTTTAAATTTATTGATGCTCAAAGATACTTAGGTGGAAGTCCAAAAAAAAAGCTATTAGAAAGGTTGTGTTAGAAAAGGTTCTAAACATATTAAATAGTTAATGTTAAATATATTTTTTTTTTTCTCTCAGGTTGCCTAACTTGTATATAGTGTACATATGGTGTATGTTTTATTTCTAAATAACTTATCAAAATCTCATGAAGGTTGTTATCACTAGATGAATTGTTATATGTTCATTTATGCCTTCTTGTTATGTATAATCTTTTAATTGTCTTGCTATTCATATAATTAATAAAAAAAATTTTGAGAAAAAAAAAATTTTAAATCATATCAAGAATGAAAACTATTATCTGTCTTTTTGTCTAATGGAACTACTATATCAGAAGACATAGAATTCTCCAGAATCCTTCATCAGCTCCTCCCAACACCCACCATCTTTATCTTATCTTTGCTCATCCTCTGATTTTCTCTGTATCTACTCTTCCTACTTCCTCTACTATCTTCCTCTTCCTTACCTTTCACTTTGTAAATAGAACACCTCCAGTTTAATCACTAACTTATGTATCAGCAACACTCCAGTACTTCTAATCTCCAGCTATATCCTTTCCTCCTCTTAGCTAACATCCTGTAAATAATGTATTTACATTCTTCATTCTTTCATAACTGTTTAGTTCTGTAATGCATTCCTCTGTAACTGCATTTTACTAAACATTGTCAAGTCTGTAGAACTTTTTTATTTCACTGTTAAATATTTATAAATATTCTCTGTAATTATGTAAAATTACATTCAAAGCTTTTCTCCCTGGATGTCTGCTAAAAATGGGTATACATGTCCAGTCGAACTTTCCAGTAAACAAAGGGCTATAAATAAATAAATAAATAAATAAATGCCGTTCTGGTAGCACAAAGAGATAAAGCCCTGACTTCAAGCACAAGTGACTTGTGTTCAATTAGTGGCTCATGCAACTGAGAGAGAGGCAGGGAGGTATGGGTGTGCCCATCCCAGGGAGAATGTGGTATGTGGGCTCCTTGGAAATGATCTCTAGTGGAGGCCAGGGATGTTGGTAGTGGAAGCATGGTTGGTGGGTTGAAAGACTACTGGCTGAACTGCTGCACAAGCAGGAAGGTACACCACTAGCACACATTGCGCAACCATGCAGGGCTCATAATACACTGTCACAAAAATTGATGGAAGGAAAATGGGTTGTCCATAAGTTAAGACCCTGCCCCATGACAGAAGCTCTGACATGTTGAATCCTGTAGCCTTGATTCCAGCAGAAAATACCTGATACGTTTGGGGGGGGTCATAGAGTGGCTGGTAGACTGGTGCAGTCTGAGCACGAGGGACATGCCAGTACAATGACAGAAGGGGATGACGGAAAAAAGAAAACATTAAAAATAAATAAATTGACCACACTCATTCCTTCCATCCTCATACAGGACTCCAGTTCCAAAAGATGGACCGGCAACTAAAACCGGTACGCAAATGTTTTTAATCTTCTGTCTGCCAATAAAATGTTCTCATTTCCACACTTGAACATGGTGTCCTCATTTTGCTTTCAGCTCCAATCTAAACTCCTCTTTATTAAAAAAAAAAAGAGAGAGAGAGAATGCATTGATTCATCTCTCACACTGGAACATCTGTACCCCACCAACAAAATCCAACTGGCTCTCCATTCATCTTAGGTCATCTTTCCTGTTTAGTATCTTGGTTTTCTAACATTCTTATAATTCCTACTGTATTCCACTCAAGCATAAACTATATCTCTATTCCACTGAATATTCTCATAGGAGACATGACAGTCTACTACTACTACATGGGCCCTACCTATTAGTTGGCCACTGGTGAAAACTCCTTCTCCAAGTTTTTACCCTCAGTTTGGAAATCCCTAACAGAAGAGTTAAGACAAGCTACAACTCTGTTTCAAGTTCAAACACATCTATTATACCATGACCCCACATTAATATTCCAAAATGTGCACTCTGATTGGTCAGCTTGCATGTTGTAAATCGAATTATACTAATGGAAAAAGGTCCGGTCGCCCGGACTTTTTCCATTAGTATAAGTCTTTTTTAAAACACTGTCTCGCTATGTTAAAGGAGCTTAACATAGTGAGATAGGTTTAAAAAAAGCAACAGAGATCTCCGTTGCTTATTTTAAAGCTGTCTCGCTATGTTAAACCCATTTAACATAGCGAAACAGTTTGTAAAAAGCAAAGGAGATCTTGCTTTCTCCGTTGCTTTTTTCAAAACTCTCTTGCTATGTTAAATGGGTTTAACATAGCGAGACAGCTTTAAAATAAGCAATGGACATTCTCCCTTGCTTTTTTTAAAGCTGTCCCACTATGTTAAACCCATTTAACATAGCGAAACAGTAAAAAGCAATGGAGATCTTGCTTTCTCTGTTGCTTTTGCCCACAGCTCTGATGTACTGCATAGGCATACACTTGCGCAGTACATGAGCTGACACAGAATACCAGACAGTCTGCTGCAGAAGGGTAGCAAGGAGGCATTATACAATGCCATTATTTAAGAAAAGTAATTATTTTTTTTCTTAAATAATGTCGTTAATATAATAATAACCCACTTCTGGGTGTGGGTAATGCTGGATTTACCCACAGTTGGCTTTGTTTGGCCACTCGGGCTTCGCCCTCGTGACCAAACCATGCCAACCGTGGGTAAATCCAGCATTACCCACACCCAGGCGTGGGTTATTGCTATAAAATCTCACATCTTACAACAATCAAGATGTTTTATTGATAACCATTAAAATTCACAATACATTTCTGCTCTTTGTTGCAACCCCACTACAAGGTTATTCAGTTATTTAATTGTTAATGGAACTTCTTTTTTATAAGTAATTGTTTTTTAATGCTTTCCTTCTTGTTATACAGCTAATATAAATGACTTATACATTATTCCTTTGTAAATATCTAGATATTTGTTATGTATAGTTATACAATTTGTACATATTTTGTCTTACTATGTTATAATTTAATCAGTTTTTCTACCATGCTATGTATACTTACTAAATATGTAATTGATTTTGCCTTTGGCCAAGGAGGAGGCTGAAAAGGTCCCTGGACAAGCTCACTCACCTTGTTAAAAGCTAAAATAAATGAATGAGTGATGCTGTACAACTGACATGATGTTTGAAGAGTGACAGATAGTAACTATGAAGCTGGTGTTGAATAAAGAACCCAAGAACCCAACTGGGCATTCCAAAATATGGAAAAAGGTATATGACAAGGTGCAAGAAAACTATTTTAAACAATCTTCTAATGATTCAAAATTCCAGAAACATTAGCATTATTACTGTAGGCCATCTACATAGCTCTGAACTACTGTATTCAATAATCAGTGATACAATCAGAGATAACAGTAGACAAAGGTCTAATATCAGAGACATTTTTAAATATGTCTCTGTTTCGCTCTTTCACTTACAAAGTTAACAGAACAAGAGGTTCTGCATCAACATGTATATTTAGAAGAATAAGAAGCATGAAAGTTGAGACTAAGCCAAGATGCCAGTCTGATAGCAGCAGAAATCCATAGCTCTGCTTAGATTTTAATATCCTGACAGGAAATATACTTTAATTTTTAGAAAAAATCTAATTAAAAGTATACTAAAATTTAAATTAACATAGACTCTATTATTTTCTAAAAATTAATACATAGTCAGGAGAATTTTTAAATTATTCCTGTCAAGAAGTTTTCTACTAGAGATGAGCAACTCGAAGAACCCACAGCAGGAGAGTACAGTGAAGAAAGAACTACATCTTATAATAACAAACATCCAAGAACTGTCACTAAAAACATGAGCAACGTGAAGAACCCACACCAGGAGAGTGCAGTGAAGAAAGAACTACATCTTATAATAACAAACATCCAAGAGCTGTCACTAAAAACATGAGCAACGTGAAGAACCCACACCAGGAGAGTGCAGTGAAGAAAGAACTGCATCTTATAATAACAAACATCCAAGAACTGTCACTAAAAACATGAGCAACGTGAAGAACCCACACCAGGAGTGCAGTGAAGAAAGAACTACATCTTATAATAACAAACATCCAAGAGCTGTCACTAAAAACATGAGCAACGTGAAGAACCCACACCAGGAGAGTGCAGTGAAGAAAGAACTACATCTTATAATAACAAACATCCAAGAACTGCCACTAAAAACATGAGCAACGTGAAGAACCCACACCAGGAGAGTGCAGTGAAGAAAGAACTACATCTTATAATAACAAACATCCAGGAACTGTCACTAAAAACATGAGCAACGTGAAGAACCCACACCAGGAGAGTGCAGTGAAGAAAGAACTACATCTTATAACAACAAACATCCAAGAACTGTCACTAAAACATGAGCAACGTGAAGAACCCACACCAGGAGAGTGCAGTGAAGAAAGAACTACATCTTATAATAACAAACATGAAACTGACACTGACAATGAACAATGTGAAGAAGAACCACACAGGAGAGTGCAGTGAAGAAAGAACTACATCTTATAATAACAAACATCCAAGAACTGTCACTAAAGCATGAGCAACGTGAAGAACCCACACCAGGAGAGTGCAGTGAAGAAAGAACTACATCTCATAATAACAAACATCCAAGAACTGTCACTAAAAAGTGCAGTGAAGAAAGAACTACATCTTATAATAACAAACATCCAAGAACTGTCACTAAAACATGAGCAACGTGAAGAACCCACACCAGGAGAGTACAGTGAAGAAAGAACTACATCTTATAATAACAAACATCCAAGAACTGTCACTAAAACATGAGCAACGTGAAGAACCCACACCAGGAGAGTGCAGTGAAGAAAGAACTACATCTTATAATAACAAACATCCAAGAGCTGTCACTAAAAACATGAGCAACGTGAAGAACCCACACCAGGAGAGTGCAGTGAAGAAAGAACTACATCTTATAATAACAAACATCCAAATACTGTCACTAAAAATGGACAAATTTGAAAACAAAATGGATATTGTCAAACAAGAATGCAGTAAACAACTGGAACTTCTAAATGGAATAGTAAAAAACAATCTGAACAGATTCTTGCCTTAGAGGAAATAATAACTGACCTAGATACTAGAGTGACAGAAAATGAACATCACAATGAATTTCTCCTGAAACAAAACACCAGGCTGATTGAGAAACTGGAAGACCTTGAAAGTAGATCAAGGAGGAATAACATAAGAATATATGGAATTCATGAGAAAGAAGAGGGTGCTAACATGATTCAGTTCCTCAATAAGTGGTTTTCATCAGCACTAAACATGCCTGAATCACATCTCTTTTGGAATTGAGAGGGCTCATCGGTACCTGGCAAATCCAGCTTCATTTCTGAGTTCATTTAACCCCAGGTCTATAATAGTTAGATTTCTTTCCTCGCAAGACAAGGACTTAGCACTAAAATCAACTTGGACTAATTCCCCTATCAAGATGGGTGAAAAAGTTATTCGGTTTGACAATGACTACACATCTCCAGTCATATCCAGAAGAAAGAAGTGTGTTCCTCTAATTAAGTTCTTGAAAAATGCCAATATTAAAGCTCAAATTCTTTTTCCTGCAAGAATAAAAATCACCTTGCCAGAAAGACTGAAGATCTTTGATTCCCTACAAGAAGTGGTAGAATTTATCCAAAAGAAGAAAATACTGTGGGACATAGAAGAAATGGAATGGTCATCCTAGAGTTTGAAGAGACAGGCAACAAAAAATGAATGCGTGAAGGAAGGAAGAAACAAAACTAAGAAACTAAAGGGCAAATGAATACATTCCTTTGAATTTTAAAATGGTTTGTTTTATCAAGCATAATATATTTGATTCTGGAAAGTTTCTATGCTGTAAGGTAATGTTCATTTTTATTAATAACTTTTTCTTTTCCTTTCTATATCTACTTCTTCTAATTACATATAGCACTAATCATTTAAGTAGCACTTTCTCTCTTTCCTTTCTTCCTATTTTTTTTACCAATGTTCCTTTTCTCTCTTTTCCCCATTATAAGTACTTTACATACTTTTCCCTTTTAAATAACTACAAATGATGTATGTCTTCTAATTTTTCAGTAATAGTATAATTTGACTTAATACCAAAGTGCCTTTTTTCTAGTGGGTCAGTGGTGGGGTAAAAAGGTGTTTCTGATTACTGTTTCTAACTAGATGTTTTAGACTCTTTGTTTAGATGCATTTAAACATTAATACAGTACATTAATGGTGTTTTATAGATAGATAAATATAAGTTTCATATATATATATATATATATATATATATATATATATATATATATATATATTTATATACCAGATTCCTTTTTCTCTCTCTCTCTGGCCTGGTGGGTAAATGATTGAAATGTTATAATATGATTTCAGATTTAAGGCAGCTGTTGTTACTTCTAAATAGCTGTTTTTATATGAACGTTTATATGAAAGAATGATAGTTAGGAAACTGGTAGTCTGTGTGACTGTTCTCATTGTGGAGATTCATGACATGCACTGACAAGGCAGCCTGAATGTTTTTTTTTTTTTTTTTTTTTTTTTTTTGCTTTCTGTAAACTCTAAACACTTTAAGGTCTGAACTTCTTGCCAAAAATGCTTTTTTCTTCACTAGAGGCAACTTCTGTTGTGGAGGAGACTATTTAGATACTTTTTAACAAGTTTACGAAGCTGCAGCTTGAAGAAACAACAGTGATAACATAATTTGACCTTTTGACAGTTACAAACAAATGCAATCTGAGGGTCATGCTGCTCAATGCTAGAAGTCTAAATCTCAAAATACACTTGCTCAAAGCACTCCTTAAAATGCAGAACATCTACATTTGTGCTGTAACAGAGACCTGGTTCAAGGCAGCAGATAGCACCTTTGCACTACCAAGCTATACCTCATTCCATACCTTTCAGCCCCAGAACTTGGATCAAAGCTGCAAAGGCAGTGGTGTTTCCATATTCATAAATGATGTGCACACCTCCAGACTGGTAGCCCAAGATGATGCATCAGAGATACTTCAGGTGCAGCTAACATTGGGTAAGACAGCAATTCAGGTCGTAGCCTGCTATAGGTCCCCAACCATGAACCAAGACTCACACTCCATGTTCCTAAGCACCCTTGAGATTATTAGGGTCCAACCTAAAACTCTCATACTGGGCAACTTCAACTACCCCTTCATTAACTGGGAAAACTACTCATGTACCAATACACCTGACCAATGTTTCCTGGAATTCGTTAATTCCAGTGCTCAGGACCAGCTCATACTAGAGGTAGCAACATCCTTGACCTGGTTATTACTAACATGGGTGACCATTGCTCTGTACCAGTAGTCAACTCCTCCCTGGTTTGATCCGACCACAAACTAATCACCTTGGAAATCCACATCCCTCCCACCCCGCGCAAAGGTAACCACCATGAAAATCTTCTCCAAAGCAAACTTTGGGCACCTAAAAACAAGGTGGCTAACTTCACAGTATCCATGAAGTTGGAGAACAGTTGCATGATTGCCAAATCATACACTAATGCCCTGCATGAACACATACATAAATGCATGGATTTTGCCATACCCAATAGAACCAAGACTCTCTCCTCCAAAGAAAGGAAGCCAATCTGGTGGTCCCCTGTCATAAACAGACTCTACAACAGAAGGAGGAAACTGATGAGAAATAAAGTGAAGTCCCAAGACTGGAAAAACTCCCTTATCAGCTTCAACAAAAAGCTGAGCTCCCTCATCAAATCCTCTAAAGCTAGCTATGAAAATAGAATTACAGCAGATTCTAAAGACAACCACAAGGCCTTCTATAGTTATGTAAAGAATCTCCACAGCAATACCCAGATTTGTTTGGAGCTGTAGTAAAATGGCACCTCCTATACTGAGCCAACAGGTATTGCCAATATACTGGCCAACAGATTCAGTGCCAACTTTACCCCTTTCTCCACCACCAAAGGATCAATGACAATACCAGTAGAGTGTCAGGCACCCAGTATTACTGCTGCACAGGTAGGTTAAAACAGCACTGTCCAAGCCCAAGAATGCAGCTTCTATGGGACCTGACAATATCCCTGGTTGTGTTCTACATGAACTACAGAGTGAACTAACACCTCACCTGTGTGTCCTGTTCAATCACAGCCTCACCTCAAGCTTTGTCCCTACCAAATGGTGCACTGCTACAGTCATCCCTCTCCACAAAGGATGAGTGATTACAGACCCTGGGAACTATCTGCCCATTAGCCTGACAAGTCTGATATGCAAAGCTATGGAATGCATCATCATGGACCTAATAAAAAGATATAGGGAACCTCCAAACTCTGGATCCCACACAGTTTGGTTTTGTGAAGGGTAGATCATGTCTGCTCAACTTGGTTGACTTCTTTGAGTCAGTCACCAGAGCTGTGGATGAAAGCAAGGTGGTTCATACAGCCTACCTTGATCTGGCCAAGGCCTTTGATACCATTACCCATTCAGGAATCATAGAAAAACGCATTAAGCTAGGCATCAACTCCTATATCACTAGGTGGGTTGCAAACTGGCTCACAGATAGAACCCACAGTGTGAAAGTAGCTGACTCCAAGTCAGACTGTCGACCAGTCATGAGTGGAGTCCCACAGGGTTCAGTCCTGGGTCCTCTCCTGTTTGGTATCTACTTCTCTGAAATCCAGGCCAACACAAAGGGACTCTGGCTGACAAAGTACACAGACTATTGCAAGTTGGGACCCATAATTAACTCCCCAAGTGATGTTGACATCCTACAGAATGGCCTCACTGAGACCAGTGACTGGTGTCAGAACCATGGCTTTAAGCTCAATGCCAAAAAATGTGTCATCATCCCCTTTGGGAAAAATCCAGTTCCCATGAATTACCACATCAATGGTAGTCCACTGAACACAGAAGGTGTCATAAGAGATCTGGGAACACAGGTTGAGAGCACTGTGGTCAGAAAATCCTTTTATGTGGCACATCTCATTACTAAGGGTTTTGCATCCAGGAAGAAAGAGGTCATTGTCTCACTCTACTCTTCTCTCATTAGGTCAGTCATTGAGTACAATGCCCCATTTGGCATGTACCTCACTAGACACCAACAACAATTGGAGAGGCCACAAAAATACCTCACAAAGAAGATCTTAGCCCTTAAACACTTGACCTATATGGACAGACTCAAAAAAACTCCAACTATTCTCTGTCTCATATTGCCTACTTAGAGGTGATATCTGCTTGACTTACAAAGCCATGTCTGACTCAGCTCTTTTAGAAATGCTACAGCTAAAGAAATTCCAATCCCTCCACACTACATGCTCCAGAGACCTCAACCTTATTACCTCAATCAACAGAACAAGCTGGAGGGACAGGTTCATAACCCAGAAACTGCCCATGCTATGGAATGGACTTCCCATATCATGTCAAGCGTTGCACCTTACTGGCCCTCTTCAAGAGAAATCTTGATGAGTGGATGGGAAATAGAAAATTCACCCCGGGGATCACTCCAGTGGCTCTACTTGACAGAGGCACTGGGAACTAAGGTCGGGTGGCATGATGCCAGGGTAATCCTATGGGATAGGCTTGTAAAGGCTCCAGGGCCATTAGTCTAGTACACACCTATGAACTTGTTAAATGGTTGTACTTAGAATTCCTTTCTCTTGAAATTCTGTTATCCTTCACTAGATACTTTAAATGGTAAATAATTAGTTCTGATAAAAGTGTTTAACTATTTTGAAAATGCCTATGTTCTCTTATAGATGCATACATTCTGCAGATTCAATGACACTATTGGTATCTAAATGACATCAAGTGAACTAGGAGCTGCATTAGAAAACTCATTATGCATATTAACATCAAACTTATGTTCTATAACTAAACCTTTAGTCACAAAACAGAGGGTTGGCAGACCTCCGTTTCTCTCTCTCTCTTTCCCCTCTTCCTGATGAAAGACGTCAACATAGATATTGTTAATACATATGAGTAATATGTTTATAATTGCAAACTATAATAGTTATGTTGTAATAAATATTATATATATATATATATATATATATATATATATATATATATATATATATATATATATATATATATATATATATATATATATATATATATAAACAGATCCTTGCATGAAAAATGTCAGTTAGATGACTGACAAAAATGGTTAAATTATCTGATGTTTCTTGAAAAGTCTTGAAAATAATGACTGTCTTCTTAACCTTCAGCTTCTATTGTTTATACATACTTTGATCTGATGTGTATTTCTGGCATATCTATGTATTAGATGTGCTATTATCATATGTGACATATTCATATAGCTTCAGATATATTGGACACTCTCATTCTAATGTATATTTCATGGATTCAGATTTCTTTAGTTGCTATCATAATGCTTTTCTTTTTTGTTGTTATACTATATTTTAAGCAGAGATGGATAATTTGTGTCATTTGGTATTGGAGAGGTGGTGGATGGATGGTTTAGTTAAGTTTTTAACTAATCCAGAAACTTTATGTTTCATGTATGTGTTTGTAAATAGTTTTGGGTTTTTGAAAGTAGTGCTTAATACACATTATGGATCCATGATAAGTAAGTTTTCAGTAGATTTCAAATCAACACAGAAGAATGGTGTTTCGGTTAATAATAACTTAATAATAATAATAATTTAATAATAATAACTTAGTAATTTTGTTCAAAGCCTGACTAGATCCTCCTCTATAGTCTGTAATCATGTTACATGGCCTAGTCAATGGGCAGGATTCACGAAGCCTCCGTGTAAGAATTATAACTCATACACAGAGGCTGCAGTTAAACTGAGTGATGTCAGCATGCTCTGCATATTCATTCTTGATTACAAAAGTGTGTTGCAGCCTGTAAGCCAAACAGAAAAATGAAAATGTCTGACATAAATTGTCTGACATAAATTCTAAAATAAAAATGCCCCATCTGTAAGAAAATAGTACACAACCTGCAGCAGGCTGAAAAGTATAGCTGCAGAAGATGATGAAATCACATGTGTGAAATATATCCCTGTTAAAATACTGAAACATGACAGGAGTGAGACTGCTGGAAAGGATTGTAATAACTACAGGTAAAACATGTCAATAAAGCCTAGATGTAAGTACCATCCTGAATAGTAAAATGAAAGCAAGTGAGAGAGTGTGAGAAAGTGTCATGAATCCAGCAATACAGTAGTAATAACCCCTGAATAAAGTATACTGCAGTCAAGACAGAATGAAATGCATGTGAGAATCAAAACCAAACAGCGAAATCTGTTCAAAGTGTTGCTGCATCTGGAATGTGTATCCCAAAATCTGGATATGTTGCTGTCAGTCTGCAATATGCAGATAGGATGATTGTCTGATATACCAAACATCCACACTTGTCTACAGCTATATAAAGCAAATGTAGCAGGATGATGTAGCTGAACAAAGCTAGATATGAATGTGTATGAAGAACAATAAAATGTATATTGATGTTGCAGTAACAGTCCTATCACCAAGTTGAAATAGTTATCATATAGGAAACTGTAGTTAGAACAGTAGTGTGTATATATCTGTAGCTATTAGAAATGTACAGCATATGTATTGGTATTTGAAGGTGTTAATATTATTTTCTTCACCCCACCCTATAACCACATATAACCCATTCCACGTGAAAATGGTATGTGCAATCACAATTAACACCCCTGGACATTTGTCCTGTTGGGTCATATATATTTGCATGTCCGTTGATGCATCTGCCCTGTTCATACATCCAAACCTGATGGCCTGTTGCCATCAATTAACCCTGCATGTTGTTGGACTGTGTATTGTTGTTCAAATTATGCATGTGTTATGCACGCTGTTCAATGGTGTGAATATCTGAGAGTTTGGTTAATGGGAATACTAATGCATGCTGTTACAACTAATTGTGAATGGTATTATATGTCACTAACCCAAACTGTCATGACATAATGCAAAACATAGGACGACAGGGAAGGCGGGTTCCAGCAGAGCCACCTCTCCCACCTCAGCTGGCGAGTGCACCTGGCACTAGTGCCGAGTCTGGACCCTCCTCTGGTGGCCCTGTGCCACCTGCGGGTGGAAGCACTGCAGGGGATGGGGCTCGCCCCCCCCCTCTGCAAGTGTGGCCGGAGGAGAACCACCACTCACCCTCCGTAGCATCCGGACTGTGGTGCGTAGGGAGATTCGGGACTCTGTTCTCGAGCCCCTATGCCAGCTTGAGGCACGGGCGGCACAATGTATGGGCATGCCTGTTGCCCGGCCTACACAGCCCCCAGCACAGCCCCGTCCTGGGCAGTGAAGGAACAGTGGCAACTGCCTATGGGTGGGGATATCAGTTCCACTGTTGCCATCTGTGGGCTCATGGACTCTGGATATCCAAACCTCTGTCACCGTCAATTGTGTAACCCCCCACACGTGTCATACACCGCCCCTGTATGCGTCTTGTTTGTCTTGTCTGTTTACCTACCCAACCTACCTCCCCAGCTGTACCGACTTCCTTCATCTGACATACCACTCTCACCTGAAAAAAAAAAAAGGGCACTCTGTAGCCACAAAAAAATTACGCCCCATACATAGCTGCCCATTCTGCACACATGTCTGCTGGACATGGAATCTATCAATTACAATTGGCTGTACAACAAGTATTATTGTTGTCCTGACACCTCTCTCAGGGGTGGAAGGTTTCAAATGTCACACCAAATTACATGCATATGCACAGCTGTTGCTGATGAAGAAATGGGCAGCTATGGGCCTTACCTACATCCCTCCTGCAAATCCCAAGCTTGTTTCCCTACTATCTTACCCTCTTTGCGACCCCTTTTTCACCACTTTCCTGTCTCCCCATTTTCATTTCTTTCAAAGAAAATAGCACGGGTGTGCGCCAGAGTAAGCACTGGTAAGCGGTTGTGCGCTTGTGTGCGCAGAGCTAAACGCCAGTGCGCATGCGTGAGCTCCGTGCAAACCAGCGCTAACCCGGTTACAACTGCTTAAAAGTGCCTTAGTCACTTTGATTGACAGGTCCTGTACTCAGTTCAAAAGCTAAATAAAATCCCACTGTCAGTCCCGAACCCAGGACCTTGGAAACACTAGTCAGTATGACCTACCACTAAGCCATGACTCTTATACAAGAACACTGTGCTAAAATAAATATAACATGTAATAGTAGGGATGAATGTAAAGGGAATATAGGATGTGTAGTACCCAAAGCATGTCATGTAGAATTACTGTCAAAACGACTGGATTCCCATAATAGTAGTGTGTGAACAGAAACAGCCATGCTAGTTGTTAGCTTGTAGGTAATAATGTCAGTTAAAGTACATATATAAATGTATGTATATATACATATATATATATATATATATATATATATATATATATATATATATATATAAATATCTATATATAGTTGTAGGAGTCATTGTGCATACACACTTACTACAGGGAACAGGAGAGAGGAATGGAGAAATGTGAATCTACAACACAGCCTGAATCATGAGAGAGATACTAACCTTTACACTCACAGAACAGTGTCCACAGCATACCAGCATGGTCCCCGCCCTTACAATCTGAAAGGGCAACGCCTATCCCACATACCCTTTTATAGCACTGACCTGAAATCACAGTGAGAACTGCAATCAGTACACAACTGGCTGTATGCAATTAGCAAATGCTGGCTTACAATTGGTGCAGAGGCCATCACATGGACCTATGCAGATACCTACAAAAGCATTCAGTACTAACACCCCACACATGCAATACATTCATTGCACTGTCTGGAAGCAGACAGAGGGAGAGAGAAAACTGAGAGAGAGAGAGAGAGAGAGAGAAAACAAAAAGAAATCTACACACTGTGACTCTGTGGCTCTAAGCTGTCAGCAGTGACAGTAGCAGCAGCAATCAGAAGCAGTGGTAACGCAATCAGCTGCGACAAACACAGGTAATGCAAAGTAGCAGGTTAATAGTGTGCATACTGTGAACCCTCCAAATGTGTCATAGGTCTGTATCTATAGGTATGTCCATGTGATATGTTGTGTGTATGTAGTTCCACCAAAAGGGGATGACCATACATTACATGTCAATCAGTCTTAGGCCATGATCCTGGCAGCAGTTGTCTGTGCGTTGCCCCCAGCAATGGCTGTAGTGACTGCTTTGAAAGGTCAGCCAGGTTCAAAAGGCAGGATCAGCTCATCACAAAGGCACACTGGCTGGGAACAAGTGTCGGCAGGTACCCGATATCACTGCATATGCATCCCATACTGCATAATTCCATAGCTTAGCAGACCAGGCCAGTTATGCATATGATGTGGTAGTTCCCAGGGTCAGTCGAGGTGCCTCCTTAGTGGTGTGGGACCACTGTCGATGTATGCCACTGTCCAGGTACATATCCTGTAGTATGGCCAAGATAAATTATCAGTGTTATATGCGGTTGTATGTCCTCTTGGAGTGCAGGTAGCACACATCCAGGGATACCATGAGGTCACAGTGATGCTGTGTGTTCTGCTTTGCTGAGGGCGGCCCTCACCTGGACATGTGAGATGATAGGGAGGTTACATACAGCTGTGATAAATATTTCAACTGGTGGGGGAGAAGGAGGGGGGATACGTGCACCGAACCTGTCTGCAAGACTGTTGCCAATATCCGTGTGTTTGGTAAATGTTAAGTAGGTGTGTATTAACACAGAGCATATCTGAGGCATGTGGTCCATATGTGTAACATAACTGAAGAAGGCCTTGTGGTCATCCATAGTGTTTGTGGCCATTTCCCTCCCAGAGTAGGCCGTGGCCATTGTTATGACGGACCGTAGCATAGTACCAGTGCTGAACACAGATGTCTTCCCTTAATGTGAATGTGCTCTGTCCTGCAGCAGCCTCCTGCTATTGTTATACAATCTGCCTCTGTCCGGGGTCCACCGGACAGGATGCCTAACCTTTGTGCATAGGGTCTGAGATCAGCAAGTGAATAAATGTCTAATCACATACATATCAAAGTAGTCTACTGTGCTGGTGGTGGTGGTAGGATATGTATATCTAGGCCGAGTAACTTCTGTCCACATCACAGTAGTGGATGGCATCCCACATACAGTACCTTGGGATGAACCCCCAGAGTGAGGTTGTGCATTGGACCTGTCAGTGTGTGCTGACCGATGGGGCATGCTACTATGTTGTGTGGAATGTGGCAGGTATTGTTGCACAGATGTTGGCTGAGCACTCATATCTGGCCATGTACCTGTGTATCCACCATGACACACACACATGCAACATATGGGAGTAGTAGTATATCACTACACATGAGTATCATGTATAGTATGTGTGCCATATATTGCTGACATAGTCTGCTGATATCCTGTTTGTGTTCTCTTCCAGGGAGATGGCGCGTCAGCGTAATCTCACCTACTCTGCAGTGGAAGACGAGGAGATCCACCAGAGCCTGGTGTGGGAGTATGACATCCTGTTTTCCCGCATCAGTCTGAATCAGCAGGAGAGGGCTGCACTGTGGCAAGATCTTGTTTGTAGGGTAAATTATATTGGCACGCATAACAGGACATATGAGCAGGTACGACATCACTGCAGTGATTTAATCCGAAGTGTCCATCAGCGTGCATCTGATATATCCACAGGCAACAGGTTGCCACAGGAGGTGGGGTGGCCACACATCCCCCCCTCACCAGACTGGAGGGGCTACTCCTAAGTGTTGTGGCTCCAGCCCCAGAACAGCAACAGCAGTACACCTGCATCATGATGGAGGCTGGATCCACACAGCAGCACGACATGGAGCGTGCAGGTAATATGCCATATGTACACTTGACTGTTCTGTACACTGTATCATATGCAATATCAATGGCACAGTTGTGCCAATGACATTAATCTCATCATTTCTGCAGGTCCCTCCGGGGTTACAGCAAGGCAGGCCATCCATGTTGGTGATTGTGTTTAACATAACCTATAATAGTCCTGATAATGCTAGTAACAGTAGTGTAACTCAGTAGTGCTCTGTGTGTATATTGTGGGGGTGTGCATGTATGCATGTGTGCAGGTGTGCCTGTGCCCATGTGTGCATGTGTGCATGTGTGCATGTGTGCAGGTGTGCCTGTGTCCATGTGCGCATGTGTGCATGTGTGCCTGTGTCCACGTGTGCATGTGTGCATGTGTGCCTGTGTCCACGTGTGCATGTGTGCATGTGTGCATGTGTGCATGTGTGCACGTGACCACGTGTGCATGTGTGCATGTGTGCATGTGTCCATGTGTGCATGTGACCACGTGTGCATGTGTGCATGTGTCCATGTGTGCATGTGTCCACGTGTGCATGTGTGCATGTGTCCACGTGTGCATGTGTCCACGTGTGCATGTGTGCATGTGTGCCTGTATGCATGTGTGCATGTGTGAATGTGTGCCTGTGTGCATGTGTCCACGTGTGCATGTCTGCATGTGTGCCTGTGTCCATGTGTGCATGTGTGCCTGTGTCCATGTGTGCATGTGTGCATGTGTCCATGTGTGCATGTGTGCATGTGTGCAGAAGTGCATCACTGGTAACAATGTCTGGAGACTGTAAACTGTGTTTCCTGTCTTCCTCTCACAGGTTCTGGTGCTGCTCTGGTGACCTGCAGCAGGGAACCTGAATCTTGTGCCACTGGTACTGGTAATGATGATATTTGTGTAATGGTACAGGAAGGTGTGTCAGGGTCCGCCATTGGTCAGCCAATTGACAGTACACAGCTGTCAACCCCATCATTGCGCACAGTCATCCTGCCAGTACATCCTTTGTCACCATTGTCCCTAGGTGATGGACAAGATACAGTGGGCATATACCAGGGTAATGTGGTACCTGTGGCACATGCATCCCCACACAGCAGCCATGGGCAGGGTCCTCCGATGGTACCACACAGATAGTTGCCCATGGGTTCTCGTTGGAGCATCCGTGGGTGTACTGCCTCTGGTCGACGTGCCCAAAGAGGTCTGTCAACCTCAGCTATGTTTCGGACTGTCATGCAGGCACAGTCGCGTATGGAAAGGTACACCAGACAGGGTCTGAGGGAGCTGAGAGCATGTCGCACAGCCATGACTGACAGTATGCGTGACATTGCGGATGCTATCCGTAATTTCACCGATGTCATAGACAGACGTTGTGGGGACATATTACAGCAGTTCCACAACCAAATGTCCATGAGCCAGGGCAATGGTGGGAGTTTGCGGCGTCGACGTGGCCGTATGCTGGCAACAGCAGCAGCTGGCAGTCGGCGTGGATGACAACAGGCTCGCGCACGCCCCCATAGTGCCAGCAGCAGCCCCCAGCAATGCTGGGTCTGTGCTGTCATCGGAACGCCCCAGGAGACCACGTGCACGTGGCTCTGGACAGTCCCAACAGGGACCTGTGTCCAGTCAACACACTCCCGCTTCTGATGACAGTACCCAGTCTGGCTTAGTACTGGATATAGTCCGTAGCACCCCTGCCAGGCACAGGTACCGTGTCCATGCCCACAGACACTGATCTGTATGACCTGCCATGTGCAGTCTGTGGCTGTCCACAAACCCCTGTATATGGCAGCCATGAGGTGGAACTGTGTGCATGCATACACACATGCAAAATGTTAACACCTAGGGTGACCACATACAAGCACACACTGCACCAACACTGCCCCACCCTGTACTACTGCCCCTCACCAACACACATACACACACATGTCAATTGGTGGTATCAGTGGCTGACTCAGGCATACCTAATTCACACCCTGTGCATATGATGACACTGTGCCACCTCCTGCAATCTCCAACATCATTGCGGGAACAGGTAAACACGTTGCTGATGCACAGGGTGACTACATAGAAGTGTATTAGTAGTATCATGTTGGTAACAGTACAGTGTGCTGCTATGACTGTGTGTATATCCCAGCATGCCTGCTGCAGTAACTGTATGAATGTCCTGAATTGTTATCTGCACCCATAGTACATACCAAAGTGTAACAGCTGCACATAATTGCATGCCGGTGGTAAGGTTGTCAACAGATAGCCGCATACATGGGTAGCACAGGGGGGAAGCTAACGCAAGTAGTGATATGCAATGGTGGACATGTACAGTAATGGTGTCAAGTTGCCCACAATGACTATGCAATGTGGATGTTCGCGCATGTAGATATATGTGCAGTACCAATGTAATCCAAATCACAAATAACTATGACATAATATCAGTTCTACCATGGGCATCTGCACTGTGTATTCCTGGGTACATGTTGATAGTGCGTACATATTTGCATTTTTACTTACTGTTATTGTTACCCCTTCTTTGTTGTACAATGCACTACTTCCAGCCCTGTTTACTGTAGCTTTGTTTGCATGCATGTTCGCTTGGGGTTCCCTGGAACACTGCTTACACCTGCAATGCAGAGTTACAGTGCTTCTGTAGACTCCTAGTGACATCTGCATGGCGTACAATACGTATGTCAACTTTACACATGACAGAACGTCACTGTCTGTCCTGTACGCATGTACGTTGCCTGTGACACATTGCACATGTCTTACCTGGCATTTACCCACATGTGCAGTCATATATGCCAGTGCTATGAAACAGTAGCGGTACACCCACACATACACACCTTCAGTATGTTGTTTCCCATTGGCCCTATGTGTTGGTACTCACCATGGCAATCACACTACTAGGGTAGCATGTGCAAAGGTAACCTGTGAATCACCTCTATGGTCCAGTTGTGGTTTATGTGAGTCATGTGGCAATGTCACAGCTGCCACATGTATGCAGTCAGCCATCACCCTTGGCCAGGAACGTACAACACATGTGTGGGATGCCACCACACAGCCAATCTGGGGACTGAGCTCTCTGAACCCAGTAATGCCATACCCTGTCAGGTGGCATGTCATATATACTACATCCTGGACAAACTTCAACCCCAATCCCTGCTGCTACTATTGTTAAAACCCCTGAAGATGTTTCTGATAGTTTTGACCAATTCTTTACTGAGACATTTCAAGCCCTAGCTAGCCATCTACCTCCTAGCTCCCCTGGTCCTGAAAGTAGCACCCCTAGAAACCTACTTGCGTTCAGCTGCCAACCAGTCGCCACTTCACTTCTCCATACCTTGATTAAAAAAGTGAAACCCACTACACTTTCTGCTGATCAACTCCCTGCCGAGTACCTACAAAAATCAGATGATGCTATTGCTTACCCCGTCTCAAAACTAATCAAACAAACCATGGTAGAATCTAAGTTTCCCACCATCTGGAAAATATCCTATGTAATCCCACTTCACAAAGGATGCAGCTCTACTGAATTCTCCAATTATAGGCCAATAGCTATACTCTCTCCACTTGCAAAGATTATGGAAACTTTATTCATAGACAATTCATGCACCATCTAATCCAAAATCGCCTTATGGCAGACACTCAGCATGGCTTCCGTCCTCATCACAGCACTACTTCAGGCCTCCTAGCCTTTACTAACACCATAAACCATACCTGCAACACTAATTATATATCCTTAGCCCTCTTTTTGGATCTTTCCAAGGCATACAATATGGTTGATCACCAACTTGTAATCCACACCCTGCAAACATTCTGTCTAAATACTGGAGCCTTCCAATGGTTTCAATCCTACCTGCATGGTCGACAGCAGGCTTGGCTCTGGCAGAATAAACTCTCTAACCTTCTACCTAACACCCTCAGAGTACCACAAGGCTCTATACTAGGGCGCTTGCTGTTCTCCATCTTCATTAATGACCTTTATGCTGTCATCCCAAAAGTCAGCTGTATCCAATATGCTGAAGACTCTACTCTGATCTGCTCAGCCACATCTCCAGTAGAGTTATGGTCAGCTACCCAGACCACCTTTAATACAATAGAAAACTGTCTTTCTGAACATCATCTGATCCTAAATCCAAAATAAACTAAACTGCTGTTATTTCACCAACACGTAGGTCTACCGCTTTCACCTTTACCATAACATCAACTGATGGCACAATAATCTCCCCATGACCCATCTACTAAACTATTAGGTGTCATCATAGACAATAATCTCAAATGTGACCTACATGTTAACCAAATTATCAAAGCCATCAATAAAAAACTAGGGTCACTTTACAGAATAAAATCCTTCCTAACCCCTCCAGCTAAAGGTGCCATAGCTCACTCACACCTTCTTTCAACCCTTCTGTATGCATCCTCTCTACTCTCGAATATGAACAAGACTGTCCTTAACAAACACTCAATTTGCTACAACCACATTGCCAGGTTTGCCACTGGGCTGCCTTTTAGGACACACCATTGCATCAATCTAAATCAGCTTGGTTGGCTTGAACTACCCAGCCTAATACAGTATAACCAACTGATTATGGCCTATAAAATCCTCTATAATCCGGACAATACTCCTGCACTTCAAATATTAGCACCCCCTATAACAATCCTAGACCACTTCGATCCTCTAACAAACTACTAATTCAGACTAGCAAATTTAATAACACAGCCAGTGATTCTCTCTTTGCAAACTCTGTAAGTAGATCCTGGAACTCACTTCCAGCTGATATTACCTTACTTTCTACCTTAGGTCAGTTTAACACTAGACTCAAACAACATTTGTCACTTAACTGGCTATGTCAATGTATCAAGCCTGGCTAACTCGAATGTGTAAAATCTGTTAACCAGTTTACTGTGTAATTTAATTTAATCCTGTCTTGTGCTCAGGACTAACATTAACCTGTGGAACATGTTTAACTTGCTTACTTATGTAATCTCTGTAAATAATCTGTTTGTAATATGTAATGCTGGTATTATGTAATGCTGTATCTGCTTACCCTTGTAGCTTTTCTCCCGGCCTCCCTGAAATGGACATGCATCCAGTCGGACTATCCCAGTCAACAAATGTAGGATAAATAAATAAATAAATAAAATATATTACAGTGACTACAAGTCAGACATTGACACACACTGACACCATGCTGAACACACTGGGGCATATGTGGGGACTCAGAATAGCATCCTGCCTGAGCATCACACACCTCCTAGCTGGCACACAGGCATATGTTCCATCAGAACAGAGCACATGCCACACATGGCACACACATCCCCTGTGCCACACACTCATAGCCTGTAGGGCTACACAACACACTTGCTACAGACGTGTCAGGTACCTGTCTTGGGTGCTGCACTGGGGTCCCGCTCAACAGGCTGTATCTGGTGAAGGTCACAGTGATATGCCTCAGGGGCACTATGGTCCACCACAGAACACATGCATACAGGTCAGTCAGAGGCATGGACACATATGACTCACTCATTGACCATGCCAGTATGGCTGACCTGAGACATACCTCCCTGGACTACATGATTGGGAACATAGAATGGATCTCTCAGCATGTGGCACAGGCCAGTATGAGCCTGATCTTGGTTGCCAACATACCCTCACCAGGTATGCTACCACTATATGTGGGAAGGGTGTTGTATGTCTACATTATGCTCAGTCTCCAATGTCATTCATAGGGTATCCGCTGGCTGTCAACGTGTGCTTACATGCTAGGGAAGCCACAATGATATGCAAGGGTCATCTTGCACGTGACACCCATGGCCCGATGTATAATGGCAAAGCTCCCTGGTACACACATACTGCCTTATGCTGCAGGACACAGTTTACATAGCCACCTCCATGGGTATCACACAGGTTAGGACACTAACAGTGCTGCTACACAACAACAGCAGTGTACACTGGAAGATGCATGCACCGGACACTGTCCTCAGCACGGTGAACTGCAATGTCTGTGCAGTTCCAGATTCCTGATTCATGGCTCACAGGTGTTACCCATCACTGACAGGTTATGCCCCATACCATGCCTGTCATCCCCTACACATGTAACACACATGGACAGGGGGGTGGTATCCCAAGGTACCACAGATACACACACCTTCAGGTTGTTGGCACAGCACAAAGCATCAGGGCCTAATCATGTGCAGCTAACAGTGTGTTGGACTGCCATCTGGTTCATAGCCTGGCACACACAACCCTCCCATACACAGGAAGACCACCTATCCTCCATAACAACACTGGCAATATGACAGTCTCAAGAACTGTCTTTATATGGCTGGACTGCATCCAGCCAAACATTGTGCATGAGCATTACTGTAGCTACAACACACTAGTTGAAGGGTTCACAGCATGTGGTCACTGAATTGCAGTGGAATGACATGTTACCACTACCACAACAGGTGGGAACATGCAGCACCTGTACATCGACTACATGTACACTATATGGCCCAGACCAGATGTGTATCCCCTGCTGTAGGTATTTTACCATATACACCCACACTGTATAGACACATACCGAGTGCGGAGCCTGCACAGTAAGACACAGTCATATTGGTATACATTGCAAATACCATTTATCCACTCGAGGCATGTGTCAGACATGGTAACTACTGCAGGTCACAGGTATTTATGTGTATGTGTCACACACATACATCATGTGTGCAATGCCATTGCTGGTTTAGGCAATGGCATTCATTGTTATGTACAAAGACCCACACAAGGTCATACTGTGTGACACAACCACACGTGGCAGTTGTGGGTTACCAAAACATACCTATCTGTATTCTGACAATGGTAATAGACACAGTAGCAGAGTGCACTATTGGCATTACTAGCCAACTAGCCCTGTTTGGCTGTGCTGATAGTGTGGTGACATCCCCTGTGTTTACTGGGGGAATATGCAGAATCTGGTGTATTGTAGTATTTGCCTAAAGGATCTGTTCTCTCACACTTATATTTACACACACCCTACTACCCCCACACACACACATGCACACTTGCCATTTGCAGGATTTATTCCCCTACCTAACTAAGTTACGACACGTGAGAGAGACGAATTAGCAAAGTGCACTATTCGGATTACTAGATAGTTCCTTTTCTCTGGCTGTACTTATGGGGTGCTGACAACATCAGTATTTTGAAAGGGTAATGTGCATCGGGTAGTGTGATCTCCTGATTGCCAAAACTAACATGTTTTTCATACGGAAATGTACACACACAAACCACCCACATCCAAATTTGCCGGTTTCAAATCCCTACCTAAATATGTTATGGCACTTGTGAGTGACGCTGTAGCAGGTTGTGCTATTCTGAGTACTGGCAGATGTCTCTTCTCAAGCTGTATGTATAGGGTGCTGTCATCATCACTGTTTGGAAAGGGTAATGTGCATCATGTAGTGTGATCCCCTGATTTCAAAAAGCACATGTTTTTCATACAGAATTGCACACACACAGAGTCCCAACATCCAAACACACACACGCATGCCATTTACAGATTTCAAACTCCTACCTAACTATATTATGACACTCGGGAGAGACGCATTAGCAAAGTGCGCTATTCGCATTACTGGGAGGCTTTCCTTCTCCTGCTGTACTTATGGGGTGCTGACATCATCAGTGTTTAGAAAGGGGAATGTGCATCCTGTAGTGTGTTCTCCCAGTTGTGAAAAGGCGCATTTCCCTCACACAAAATTGCACACACACTAACCCCTCTCATCAAAACACACACACTTGCCATTTGCAGGATTCAAACCACTACCTAACTATGTTATGACACTCGAGACGGATGCATTAGCAGCGCTCGCTATTTGCATTACTGGAAGGCTGTTCTTCTCCTGCTGTACTTATATGGTGCTGACATCATCAGTGTTTAAAAAGGGGAATGTGCATCCTGTAGAGTGTTCTCCCAGATGCCAAAAGGGACATTTCCCTCACACAAAATTGCACAGACACTAACCCCACGTCATCCAAACACACCCACTTGCCATTCGCAGGATTCAAACCACTGCCTAACTTTGTTATGACACTCGAGATGGACGCATTAGCAGGTCGTTCTATTCAGATTACTGGGAAACTGCCCTTCTCCTGCTGTACTTATAGGGTGCTGACATCATCAGTGTTTAGAAAGGGGAATGTGCATCCTGTAGTGTGTTCTCCCAGTTGCCAAAAGGGACATTTCCCTCACACAAAATTGCACACACACACTAACACCCCTCATCCAAACACACACACTTGCAATTTGCAGGATTCAAGCCACTACCTAACTATGTTTTGATACTTGAGACACACGCATTAGCAGACCACGCTATTTGCATTACCCGGAGGCTGCTTTTCTCCTGCTGTACTTATAGGGTGCTGACATCATCAGTGTTTCGAAAGGGGAATGTGCATCCTGTAGTGTATTCTCCTAGTTGGCAAAAGGGATACTGCTTTTAAACAGTCTTGAACACACACTAACCCCCTTCACACACAGTGAGCATGTACTGGATTCAAACCCCTACCTAGCTATGTTATGACACTTGAGATGGACGCATTAGCGGAGTGCACTATTCACACTACTGGGAGGTTTTGCTTCTCCTGCTGTACTTATAGGGTGCAGACATCCTCAGTGTTTAGAAAGGGGAATGTGCATCCTGTAGTGTATTCTCCTAGATGGCAAAAAGGATACTTCTTTCAAACAGTCTTGAACACAAACTAACCCCCTCCACACACACTGAGTATGTACAGGAGACAAGCCCCTACCTAGCTATGTTATGACATTCCAGACGGACGCATTAGCAGAGTGTGCTATTCGCATTACTGGGCGGTTTTCCTTCTCCTGCTGTACTTATAGGGTGCTGATGTCATCGGTGTTTAGAAAGGGGAATGTGCATCCTGTAGTGTATTCTCCTAGTTGGCAAAAGGGATACTTCTTTCAAACAGTCTTAAACACACACTAACCCCTTCCACACACACTGAGCATGTACAGAATTTAAACCCCTACCTAACTATGTTATGACACTCAAGATGGACACATTAGCGGAGCACACTATTCACATTACTGGGAAGTTTCCCTACTCCTGCTGTACTTATAGGGTGCTGACATCATCAGTGTTTAGAAAGGGGAATGTGCATCCTGTAGTGTGTTTTCCCAGTTGCCAAAAGGGACATTTCCGTCTCACAGACCTTCAAACACACAAACCTCACACACACATAGAGCATTTGCAGGGTTTGAACCCCTACCTAACAATATTATGACACTTGAGGGAGACGCATTAGCAGAGCGCACTATCCGAATTACTGGGCTTTTGCTCTGCACCTGTAGTATTTATAGGGTGCTGACATCTTTATTTCTACAGAGGTATGTACATGTAGTACTACCTGTCAGGTTGGAGATAGCATGTATATGCATTTCCAGCCACCTACGTCAGGGTCAGATATTCACATCGCACTGGCAGGTTATGTTCTATACCATGCTTTGGGACCACAGGACCTGTAACACACAACACAACCAGTCCAGAACACCACACCCACATCCAGGACACACACTTAGCTTCCCTGGGAACAGTGCCATGATATGCAGGTGTTCACATACACCATTCCAGTTGTTAACATCAGGTACAGGCATATTGTGTGTGAGAACTACTCAGGCCTCTACCACTTTACCCTACAGCCACTACAATTTGTGGGTCCATGTGCTATGGCAGAACCACACACCACAGCCACATGGGGGAATACATATTGCACCTGTCCATCTGCAACATGGGTACTCACTGTTCCACACCAGAGGTAGACCACCATTGTTGATATCTGACCATACCCACCTTTCCCTGGACATCCATATCCCATTTCCACCCCCAGGCAAGGTTGTCACTGCACACAAACTTTATTTAGCACAAGCAGACTCTACACTTGTGTAGACTGGGGTGGACGACTTTAGAGGACCTATGCTGGGGGACTATACTGGCCACTCAGCATAATCCTTGACAATTGCATTCTATGAGCATGTGTACGGTTTGCATTGGTCATGCTATCCCACATATACCCATGACTGCTCCACAACAAGACACCTGTCAGCTGTACACCAGCCATATATGCGCCGTACAACAGACAGAGTGACCTAATACATTGCAGAGCTGTAGCCCACAGAGGGAGGACATCTGTGAACAGTTCCGGCATGGCACTTCATTCACACATACTCATTACAACACAGTCTTGACAGTGGAATCATCCAGAGAATGCAGATAGGGCTCCCCTCAGTCTGTTATTGATGGACACCTACTGTCAGAGATCCTCAGCAACACTCGCACAGCACACACCGACAACATGGCTGTGGCTTAGCACATTCAATCCCTGGTCCTCCACGGTGCCCCTGCTTGACAGAGGCACAGCTCACTAGCCTCACATGTTGCCTTCTGTGACCTACTTTACAGTGGCACAGTAGCCTACTGTCCTGGGGATGCAGATGCCAAGCACACTCTGGCTGAGCTGTCATTCCCTAGGAAACATGCCTAGTATTGACCTCTACACCCATATGTTCAATTGTCGGATGCACAATATTTGTTGTGCTGTTCTACTGTTTGCAGGTCTTTATTGCCATAGCATTCCCTGTTCCTATGACCAACTTGTGTATCTGTGGAAGATGTTTGCATATGACGGCAATCCACTATATCACTTATGTCTCTGTAGTCATTTACTGTGTGCACTGGGATGATTGCTGTGTTGTGGTTGGTTCCTGGACTGACACGTACAAATACCAGATATGTGTGGCCAACTGCTAAATGGAGATATGGCCTAAATGTGTGAGCATGCCCAGTTCAGCCTTTCCATGGCATGTTGTCTGACATATGCCTCATTTATCAAAGTGTGTGAGCATGCCCAGTGTGAGCTTTCCATATGTTGCACTCTGAAGTCCACCATATATTTGGGTGTGTGTGAACTTCAACAATATCTCATGTTTATGGTTGTGTGTTGGGTGTCATGTTGTGTACTAACTGGCCAACTGCTTCGTGTCTGCCGCAACAGGGATTATACTGTGCCTGCAGGGATTGCATGGGATACTTTGCAGACAGTTCTCAACATACTTTCATAATGACCTAACACTGTAGTGCCGTATAGTGTACTGGTTCAGTACTTTCACTGTGGTGGACAGTATCCTGGGCTTTAGTCCTATGACTGCTTGACATCTTCATAGTGAGCACAACAGACTGTGTAGGGGCCAGTTGTGCACATATGACCATGTTGCAATATGTTCAGATATGGACTACCTACACCAGGCTCGTCCAACATTGCTAGTGTATTCCACAACATGGGTGGACATTGGCAAACACTAGCGATGTTCCCTAGGACATTTCTGATGCTAGCCACAGGGTGTGTTTGTCCTTTGACACACATTGTAACTGGAGTTTGCCATGACATATGTCATGGTTAGTATACTGTGCCTCCGTCTACCTGTGACATAATAGTGATACCCAGGGTTAGCCTACCATCTCCCATCCACTCATCGGGATTCCTCTTGAGGGGTGTCGATATGTGACTCTCTGGCTGACCTGTACCAGGAGTTTACTGAAGAGTGGGGGTGCCTTCTGTGTTATGGATCATTCTGTACAGCTTGTCCTATGTATGTCAGTGCTAGGGTTCAGGTCTCTCATGTGCATAGCTCACTGCCATTCAGATTGTACAAGGTGCAACATGTTCATTCATTCCAGGTTGGACATGGCTTCCTTCATCAGGCACAGCTTTCCTCTAGCTGGGAAGTATGGCAGTGTGTGGGGCTGCAGTTTGTTTACTCAGGCAACACATGGCATCTGTTCATGCTCTTTGCTACTCCTGGTGGGGTACTGTTGTGGACTTTACAGTTGATGGAGGTGTCTGCTGCGGTATATCCCACAGGGGCTATTGTAGTCACTTGTGATGCTGATGGAGGATGACTGCAGAGCCACAGTGAGATCCCCTTATCTACATCTGCCAACCTTCATGTTTGGGTGGGTATATAGTATATGTTTCTGCGAACACTACAGCCACATGTTTGTCCAGTGCAGGATATCTATCACCTTTTGTACCCAGGTCTCACATTACATGTTAGGTACCTCATGGGTTAACATCTGTGTGGTAATTTGTGGGCACTTACTGTATATCCACGGTGGTTGTCTATACACAGTTCTGCAATTAGCTTGCTGACATGGCTATGGCTACAGTTGTCTGTTTGTAGGTGGCCCTTTTGTGGGTTGCTTGTGTCAGCTGAGGGTCGGATATGGTTTTGCTGTTTGTACTCCTCTGCATACATGTTCAGTCACAGTCCTTCCATTTTGGCCTATACCTATGGGACATATATACAGACCGGGGGTGGGGGGGGCAAGACCAGGCCTTGTGGGATGCCACTCATATCTGCTTTGTAGTCTGACATGGATGCGGCATGTCTGACCATGTCAGTTCAGTTCTTGGTCTGGTTTGCAACCCCTATACTGACATAGGGGTATATATTTAAGCTGGTGAACATATCCATACTGAACTCATACGGTATTGTCTAGAAGCATGTGCACGGTCCAGCTACACTGTGTGGACCACATTGCCCTCATCAATGACCTTAATGACTGCTTCAAATGGGTCAGACATGTTTAGGGGCAGGTTCTGCAGTTACGACAGCCACACTGTGTAGGGTCCAGTATCAGTAGGTCCACAATAGCCTTCTGTCTGCGGTACATACTGATCCTTTCCATAGCTGTGCAGAACAAGCTTGTCAGGATCCTGGGGTGGTAGTTTGGAGTATCCATTCAGGCAACACCTTTGTTGTGATGGACCACTGTTGTTGTACACTGCTCTTTGGGTACATATCCTGTGGTAAGGCTGACATTGGGCAGTAGTGTGATTCGGCATTCCATTATTCTTGGAGTCCATGTTGGCCTCAGCACAGGACACCATCACATACCTTTGCTGCTGTGTGTTCTGCTTTGCAGATGATGGCTGTTACCTCAGCATCTGCAATGTCAGGGGACCATCATTCTGCTGGGATAGGTATTTTGCACTCTGGGGGGGGGGTGTTTGCACTACACCTGACAGGTTGTATGTTAGCAATATGTGTGTGTGTTTGGTATGTTGTTTGTAATATCTGTGTAATTTGGAGCATATCTGTGGATGCCCAACATGGTTCCTACCATCAGTTGGGTAACCCTTGTGATTATCCTTAGTGTCCTGTACGTTTTGTATCTTCATAGGTTCATGGGTTCATACTAGGCTATACACCCTAGGCCATTAGTATGCCTAGCCAGAGTGTGTGTGTCTTTCGCCACCCCTTGCTATGTTCAATTATGGCGATTTATGAAGTTCTTCACTGTGCCTCTGTCTGGTCGTGACACAGTGAGGACCCCCAGTATACATGTACGGTCATCCATCCACTTGGCAATATTCCTGTTGAGGGGTGTCAGTGAGGGGCTCTGCCTACCATGGATTGGGATCCTGTTTCTGGGTGTGGGGAGCCTCTGGGTTATGTATCTGTCCCTCCAGCACATCTTATTTCATTATGTGTTGAGGCTGACATCTGTGACTCTCACAGCTCCAATGGCTTTGATTTTCCTCTGGTGGAGCATTTCCATTACTCCTGTGTTGGACATGGCCTTGTACAACAGACATACAATACCTCTGTGTAGGCAGTCTGTGACTGCAGTCAGCTGGGGTGTCTACAGCCAGGCAGCATATGACATATATTTCACACCCTTTATCCTGTTGGTGGGGTAACTATGAGGTCTTCTGAACCACTGCAGGTGTCACATACGGTACATCCCATATGAGTCATTGTACTAGATTATGGGTCTGATAAGGGAACAGTACAGCAGCAGAGTGACCTCTGTTGATGTTAATGTGAATCCTTTCATGATATGGTGTCCAATATCGGCAATCTTCATAGCCACATTGACATTGCGGGTGTCACATGGCAGATTAATGTCGACCTGTGTCCCTAGGTCCCTGATTACTCCTTGCATACATAATGGTTTGACACCTATGTGGTAATATGTGTCTACCTTGTCTGGTTTTTGGTGTGACATTCTTACTGTCTAGTGTCTTCAGGATGTCTGGGTGGAGTTTTTGTGTGTGACAGTGTGGTCTGTCGCATGCTACAGACTGTACAGCAGTTTTGACTACAGTTATGTGCACATGGGTGGTCTCCGCTGCTTTGTGCATTGTCAGTTACCTAGCAATATGGGTGTCTGTGCTGCATATGGATACTCCCCCTCCTTTGATGTTTTGGTGCAGGTGTTGGGGCCATAACACATGATATGTGGTATAACCTAGTAGTGCTGGTGTGCTATCACTAGGCTTGCAGCAGGCTTCTGTCACTGCACAGACATCGATGTTCTCCATAATGGGAAGTGCCTCAGGGGCATGCATATTGCAGTTTACACATCTGACATTGGTCAGCATTACCTTTATGTTTCCTACCACTTATGTTTTCTAGGGTGGTGGGTAGTATTTTTGGCCTTGCCTACATACGGCTCTATGGAGGCAGCAAAGGCCTTATCCAGTATCCAGACGCACATGAGTAACAGGTGCAAGCCATCCCTGGAACAGCGGCATGGCTTGTCATGCTTGACATCTCAAGCAGACAGACATTAGACCCTCTTGGACTGACAGCTGTAACTGTGCCAGCTGTTAAACATGAGCATTCTGTGTTTGTACTGTGGCATAAGTCTTGGTGAGGGTTGGATGCTGCACACAGCCAGTGTCATACCGCCTTGGGGTACATACTCAGAGGGACCATCCATGTCTCTTTTCATGTTGACCAGGGAGGTACATCTCAGGTAATTTACATCAGCATGAACATTGAGTGCATCATATTTCTGCTTGCTTTGGGGTGACATGCGTACTTGTGTTATGTGGCATTTTGTGGCAGCCTACAGGCAGCTTACTCTACCCTTTCCCTTTTTCAGTCTGGTGAGTGGGACAGCAGTGTGTCTGCCTATTCAGACACCTATTACGACTGTATCAGGCATGTTGTTTCTCCTTCTGGCCTGTGACTGTTTGGCACACCAGCTTTGCGTACTATTCGTTGCATGCGCTATGTTTGAATGTTGTGGTTGCTTGTGATCTGCTTTGGAGGCTTCTGTTGGTGTGGTGTGTTTGTAATTAAGGCCTCTGGGAATATTTGTCTGTGTTTATGTGTTTGGTTTACAGTTGTGGTAGATCTATGTGGGACTGGGTTTGTGGTGTATGTGGTTACCTTCTCCTCCTGACTAGTTTTGACAGTACTGAGTTGGTGGAGCACAACCTCTGGTTTGGATACATGGATGCATCTATCACATATATTTGTATTTATTGGGGGGTGTTGTGGTTGTCTGTGTACTTGGGACTGGTGTCACATTGCCTCTGGATTCACATATTCTACTTGTTGTGGCTGGACTTAGTGGATTGTATGTGTGGACATATGTTATTGCCATACTACTGGTCAGTGATTACTTCCCTTTTTATGCTTGCTCTATCATGTGGTAGCTTCCTCATTCTCTTGCATGGTTTGGTAATGGCTGGAGTCCAGCATGCCAGATGCCTGCGTGTATGGCATTGTGTGTTGTTGTTATTTGTGATTGCATACTCCAAGCATTCCTGGCTGTGTTCATTGAATGCCTGTATAACATGTTCTGTGGTGTGTCCCATATTCTGCACTTGCACAGGGCCTTTTGTGGATTCAACATCGGTTTTGAGGGCTGCAACCTATGCTTTACACATGTTTTTCACTGTGGTATTCTGGCCAGGGACTGGGGTCAGGATGTGTATATCCAGTGTGATTACTCTATGGTCTGGTCTTACCAGTGAGGGGTACACTTCTCATCTTGCCATCCAGTACACATGTTGCTGATTATCACATCCAGTATGCTTACCCCTCTTGTGGGAGTGGTACATTGTTCCTGGGCATTTTGGTTTATGGATTCTCGGTAATTTTCTCCTACTGTGTTGGTGCTAGTATAATGCTCCCAGTGTATGTCTGGGTATTTTCAGTCAAGCAATATAATGTGGTTTTGGGGGGCTTGATATATTCATGTATTCCGACATAGGCCAGGTGCAGTTCCTGGTATTAGGACAGTAGTCTTCAGCAGGCTATATACTGGGAGGCGGTTTTAGCCATTGGTATTTGACCATGGCTAATCCATGCTGCTTCTTGTTGTGGTACCAACATGGGGGTGTGGTTATCCTTGCCATTTCTTGCTAGTCACCCTCCTTTTGTAGATTGTTCCATGTTTTGTGGCTGTACAGCATAGTATGAGGTGTGACCTGGTAGTGTTAGGGTGCTGATGTGAGCCTTGACCCAGTTCTCTATTACAGGACTGGTATCTACATTCTCCATACTGTGTGCATTTACACTGCACACATCTTGCTGTTTAGACATCTGTCATTGGGTAGCATTACATCTAGGTTCCTATCCCTTGTAGAACCTATGAAGGTGGGTTTGTGTTTTGAGACTTACCTATTCAGGGCATGCTGTGGGTACTGACAGCCTTTGCCAGTATCCATGGGGCATGGCATGATAGGTGCACGCTACCCCTAGCAGGTGGCGCATCATGTCATGCTCCGCATGTCTTCCCAGCCTGAAACACATTGGCTCCCCTTTGACTAACTGCATTACTTCAGCCA
The DNA here is from genome assembly GCF_019279795.1 of Protopterus annectens. Taxonomy (NCBI): domain Eukaryota; kingdom Metazoa; phylum Chordata; order Ceratodontiformes; family Protopteridae; genus Protopterus; species Protopterus annectens. The sequence goes on from NC_056733.1 coordinate 1,373,813,239, forward strand.
GTTATTGCACTTGATCATCCCATCGTCATTTTGTGGCTTCATGCTTGGTGAGGGTGGATGTTAGTCAGCGTGCTCATGTGTGCATATAGTACATGGTGTTACATTACTTAACACATGGCATTCATGACTCAGGTGGTGCTGCAGGGCTGCCTCTGTCGGATGCGCATACTATACTTCCCTGTACATGTTTGTGAGCAGGTCATGTCATTTTAGGCATCCATGTTATTATTTGAGTGAGTCAGAGGGTGTATCATTCCCAGAGTTTCTACTGAGCCAGTGTATGTGCTAAGCGTTGCCTCTTTGCCAAGGCCAGGGCATACTGGGCATGCCTCCTTCTGCCTACTGGGGCAGGCTCAGGTTGTTCCTCCTCCAAGTCACGCTCTGCCTGTGATGGCCTTGGCAATGATGGGGGGCTGTTTGGCCCAGCCCTATGCTGGTCCTGCTGCAGCTGTTTTCACAAGATCATATTATGTAACATAGCACATACCATGACAATTTGGGTACATGTAGTTGGTGTGTACTGCAAGGCTCCACCAGATGTGTCCAGACACCGGAACCGTGACTTGAGCAGCCCAAACACACGCTCTATTACATCACGTGTTTGTGCGTGTGCCTCATTATGGCATTCCTGTTCAGGTGTGTGTGCATTTCTGATGGGTGTCATCAGCCACGGCTCCAGTGCATAACCTGCATCCCCCACTATGTGTCCGTGTGGGATGTCCCCATTGGCAAATGTCTGGTACAGCTGCGTCAAATGCCAGATGTGGGAATCGTGGTAACTCCCAGGGCAGCCAGCACACACATTCATTATTATGCCCTGGGCATCACACACGACCTGGCAGTTGATGGAGGGGAAGCCCTTGCGGTTAATGTAGGCCCTACCCCGCTCACCGGCTGGTGCTTTGATGCATATGTGCATGCAGTCTATTGCACCCACTACCTCAGGGTATTCCGCTATTTGCTGGAAGTGACGCATATTGCTGGCCAATGCCTCATGGGCATTGGGGAAATATACATGATCACCGACATGTGCTGACATGGCATCCAGGAACTGGTGCAGTACCCTGGAGGCTGATGCCTGTGATATCGCCAGTTGGTCTCTGGAAGGTACCTGTTGCTAGTATTCTTAGGCCAACACATACCTTGGTTTCCACTGGAATGGGTTCCCCTCTGTTGGTTCTGTGTATAAGGCGTGGCCTGCACAGCTCAGCAATATGCTGCAGGTGGTCTCTGTCCACTCTATAGCGCTCCACTATTGCCAGCTCATGTAACCCTTGGTAGTTGACCCTGGGCCTGTACACTCTTCTCCGTCTCCTCACTGTGGGTTGTCTGGCACCATCTGCATTGTCACCACTCTCAGCAAGTCGCCTATGTCTCATTATGACAGCTATGGCAGCCCCTAACATTTCTGCTCTGAGTGAAGCTTTTTCAGTTTTCACTTCTATTAGCTTACTCCTGTCTTGCAGTGTCTCTTAAGAGAAACATCCTGCACTACTGTTTGCAGAGTTTTAAGTGCTGGGCTGGGCTACTATTCTGCCTGTGTAATTGCCTGCTTCTAATTGTTTTCACCTGCTAGCTTCAGCAGTTATCCCTGCTAGCTTCCTATTAATTCTATTGCTTCCTTTTTCCTCTCTGTTTCCTCAGGGGGGAGCAACGTGCATACCATCAGAAACACGCTCACAGTGGCTTACACGTGTGCACACGTGCTTACACGGTTCAGAATCTACTTATTCGGGTTAAAACGCACGTACACCTGCACAAACACTGTTACACATCTGCCAACAGCCTCCAACATACTCAGCCTGCTCTACATGCGCGCATACCCGCGCAAACAGTATTAAACATCTCCCAACACGCTCCCATGTGCTCAGTCTGCCTTACATGTGCACACACTGCCCTTCTCGTGCTTCATGGCGCGCACAAGTGCGCATGCACGCCCAGCAAGAAACTTTGGTGTAAGTAACAGTGTACACCTTCCATTTCTTGACTTTCCATGACTTATCTAGTGGCACACCTCTTTCCATGATCTGCGTCTGTCATCTGTCATGTTACACTGGCCCCCAATGAACTGCATTTCTTTCTACCATTCCCCCCTGTGATGTCACCTATCTCCTACTCTATTCCTCCCCTTATGTATCTCTTACACTACTCAGACTGTGCTCATTTGCTATGTGACTGTGAGATTCAGTATCCTAACCCTCATTTGCATGAGATTGCCTACTAATGCTTAGTTACATGTCTTAGACTCAGCTTCCCCCCTTAGCAACCACTGCACGGTGGCCATGTTGTTTTTGGTCTGCTGGTCCCTGCATTGTCATTCCATGTATTGCATGAAACCCACATTTGTGGGTTTATAACCTTCTTTTTTATGTTTTTATACAGCGCAGCCCGTTTGCGCGGGGCTGCGCTGGGTTTAAACATCGGCGATCGCCGAAAAAAAAATTATATTTTTAATATTTTAGCATCGGGTTACATTGCCAATGGCCACATATTTGGCCATTGGCATGCTGCCTGAGTCATATGCACCCTTTTTTTTGGAGCTGACATGGCTCCATTGTGGAATTTGCAGAAACGTACTCAGTTGTCAACTGAGTACATTTCTGCAGCTAAAACGTCTCTTACACGGACTGGTTTCTGCTTCGTGGATCGCTAATATACCTCATTTTCATACCTTTCAGCTGCAAGTGAGGTATTTAGCATGTCCACGCCCAGTCCGTGTAAGACACATTTTAGCTGGTCTCTTACACGGAGTTTAGGTCTGTTCCTGGATCGCGGGGCTTGCATGGAGTGTTGCACGTCTCTTACACTCCGTGCAAGCCTTCATGAATCCTGCCCAATGTGTCAACACTGATTTAAAAATGCATGATTATATTACCTGCTTGCTCAACTGGAGCCTGTAAACTGTGTGTAAATTGAATAATTTTGCGATTTTTTACTGTATGTTCTACCTTGGAGCTTTTCTCCCAGGGACTCAATGGAAAATGGACATGTATTCCAGTCGGACTATCCCAGTCATCAAATGTAAAATAAAATAAAATAAATAAATAAATAACATACACATTATAGTCAATGGCTTATACATGTTTATCATTAAATATTAATGGCTTGAACAATAATGTCAGAAGAGCTGGTTTGCTTAAATATATCAAAATGCATAAACCCCTGATCATCTTTTTACAGGAAACCCATCTTTTAAAAATAGATCTACAGAAATACTTATTCAATGGCTATACCATTCTGGCTGATTCATGTTTTAAGACTAAGAGAAGGGGCACTCTTATTCTATGGAAAAATACTTATACTATGCCAAGAATTATACATACAATTTCAGATAAAGATGGGATGCTAAGCATGGTTATTTTGGAAATCAGTAGGAAGTATTATACTTTGATTAATACATACTGAATACCAGGACTGCGTACTAAATATGTTGACAATCTGGACCTGATTACTTTAAATTCAAAAGGGGAAATTATAGCAACAGGTGATTTTAACTGCCTGTTATCAGGCATACTATATTATTTATATTTATATTTATACTTCTAAAAATGGTAAAATAAAACTAACATCTCAAGCCAAGAAGTTAAATGACTTTACAAACCAGATGAACCTTAAAGATATGCATGGTCTTAGAGAACATTATCCCTTATTCTGTACTCACTATTCATATCAGTTTGGTACACAAACATTGATAAGGTCTTTGTATCAAACAATATATTTTTATTTTTTTTTTTACATTTGTTGACTGGGAAAGTCTAACTAGGTTCCACAGATCATGTTTGCAGTGGAGGCCTGGGGAGAAATGCTCCAGAAGAATGTCTTTAGAATGTGGGAGGAAACCAGAGTACCTGGAGAAAACCCACACGAATGCAGGGAGAACATGCAAACTCCACACAGAGGGCACCCCAGCTGAGAATCGATCCAGAGAACCTTTTGCTGTGAGGCTTCAGCATTAACCACTGCACCACTGTGCCACCCATATACTCAAAAATAAGTGATGTACCTATAATGACTTGTCCACTTTCAGACCATAATGCTATAAACTTTACATTAACTACACATACAGATGATTTAAGATTTCTACAGAGAATTCCTTCTTATATAACTAAGTTAAATGACTTTAGGGAATGGATAATGAAAGAAATAGACATGTTTATAGAAACAAATGATAATGGTGAAGTAACTGATACTATACTATGGTGGACACCTTTAAAGTTTATATATATGGCAGAATAAAATATTGGTACCTTAAAAAGGAGATAGTGGGACAAAGAACTTTTAGACTTATAACAAAAAATAAACAAGATAAAAATGGACACAAAACCAAATAACAAAGTAGCACAAAATGAAATTACTAAGTTAAATCAAAAATACTTAGAAGTTCTGAATCATAAGGTACCCATAAACCTGGAAAAAAATAAATTACAATCTTATGCTGTAAATCCCAAATATCTACATAAAATAGTGGTAAGATCCAAAAAATAAACAATAAAAATCTCATTAATGAGATTACATATAAATGTGATGATTCAGTTAAGAGTACATCTAAATTAACGGGCATATTAAAAGTGTTCAAAAACTACTATAAAAATATAAATAACACACCACTTTAGGAGACAGATAATGTAATAAATACTTTTATTCAAGAAAATATAACTACTAAGGTGTCAATGCAACAAAATAACATATTAAATAAAAAAATAACACTAACAGAAGTGAAAGAGCAAATAAAAAATGTAAAAGATAATAAAGCTCCAGGACTGGATGTAATAATTCCTGAACTATATAAGATTTTTCTGAATATATAATAAAGAAAATGATGAGTGCCTTTACTATGGTTAGGCAAAAATGTATAACATCCCCATAATGGAAATACTCAATTATCTCCCACATATTAAAACAAGGTAAGGACCCCAAATCTTGTGATTCATATATGCCAATTTCGTTACTAAACACTGATTATAAAATTTTCATAACAATATTAGCTAAAAGGATAAAGAAAATATTACCTAATCTAATACACAATGATCAGACAGGGTTCATTCTTCATAGAAAAGTGCAAGATAACATTATTAAATTACTATCATTAATAGACATAGCATGCAATACAAAAAAAAACAACTATTATCAGCCTAGACCTAGAAAAGGCTTTTGATTCTATTAGTTTGTCTTATCTACAAAAAATTCTGATTGGTTTGGAATTCTCCACAGATTTTGTCAACTTATTAATGAAAAATAATAGTGGGGTGCAAGCTTATGTGAAAACTGGATCATGTCTATCCTCACCACTAGAAATCCTCAAGGGAACTAGACAAGGTTGTCCGTTGTCACTGTTATTGTTTGCTCTTTCAGTGGAAGCTTTTGCTGCATATATCAGAAACAAGCAAAATATAAAAGGCTTTTAAATTAATAAAGACTATTGTCTTAAGATACAATTATTTCTGATGATATGTTGTTAATGTTTAGTGATATTGATGGTTCTTTGCATGATGTTATAAATACCTTAAGTAAGTTTGAAAGAATTTCAGGACTTAAATTTAATCATAATAAATGTAATCATAATAAATCCAAAACATTATTAATTAACAAAAAGATCTTCAAATAATTAAGAGAGAATAGTCTGTTTAATTGGGAGAATGGTGTGTTAGAAAATTTGGGTGTCAGTATAGTACATGGAAATATTCTGTTAAACTAAACTACAATAATTTAATAACCACAGTTAGTGAACTAATCAAAAGATGGAATAAAATGTTCAGGATAGGCTCTCTTTCATTAAAATGATAATTTTACCTAAAATTCTGTTTTATATACAGTCATTGATACTACCCCTTCCCAAAACTTATTTAAAAAACTAGATTCCATGCTACTTACATTGTTATGGTTCCCCTTAATACCTAAGATTGCATATAAATGGCACATTAGAGCTTGGAACAATAATGGGATAGCATTCCATAGCTTAGATCTTTATTACAAATCAGTTATAATTAATGTAATATTACATTGGATCACACCTACCTATATATCTGGATGGAAAACAATGCATGAGATTGATATAACTGATGTCAAAACTATAGAAAATCAATTTAAGGAAAAATATGGAATAAGTAGAGTTAATTGGCTTTTACATGAATTTTGTTTATTTAATAAGAAGTTTGATCATTTTTTCTTATGGCATTAATCAAATATTTAATAACTTTAAAAATATAATTGATTTTAATTACAACATTATACAATTTATATTTCTTATATTCCCTATAGCATACTCCCCATGATTGCCTAGATTCTTTCAACATCAATGCGATGCAAAAATTAAAGGAATATAACTTGACATTCTGGCATCAGTTTATTGATGATGAGTATTAAACCATTAAACTCTCTTTTATGCAGTTTTGATAATAGATAGTTGGTTGTTTATGCACTCATTGCGGCAGTTTATAGAAAACAAAATGAGAGTATCAATCAATCAACATAGAGACTGAATTTATACCTAGTTTGATTCAACTTTTTATTAGGTGTCTATAAGGTACTAAGAGAAGACACTCTAAAATTTGACTCATATTTTTGGAATTACTATGTAAAGATTAATGGAGAACAAATATCTGATGAATCCAAAAAAATGTTATTGAATTCTATGTATGGTACCTTTTCTTCATTATATTGGAGATTGTATACATGGAAATTTATGAATAGGAGTTTGTATACTCCACATAAAATAAATCTTATACTCAAAAACAGAGAAAGTAAATGTGGGAAATATGATGAATTACTGGAGGCCAACTGGGTTTACATGTTCATTGAATGAAGAAATGTTATTGAATACTGGAAAGACTTCAGATATTTTGTAAATACTTTATGGTCTGATAATATTTCTAACTCACTAACCCTTTCAATGTTCCTATACCTAATTTAATACCTAAATCTCAGATTTAGTAACACTGGTCATTTCTTGCAATTGCCAGAAAAGTTATTACTTTGAACTGGAAAAGTAAACAAGATTTGATGTTTAAAGATTTTATTAATTTAGCAAACGTTGCTTGTAAAAAAGAACTGCAAACTATTTGTTATAGAACTCATACCATTACTCATAAAAAATAACATGGCAAAAATTGGAAAACCTTTTGAACAAATACTGATAACTTCTCATGGATAAAATAATTGTGTATCATGGATGAATGCAAATGTAAATAGTTTCATTTCATCCTGTCACTATTGTACCTTCCCTACCCCTCTGCTCATTGTGCCTGCACAGCAATTTGCATGTGTTTCTTTCCTGATTGACCCCCCCCCCACACACCTGGGATTCACTGCATAAAGCAATTTCTACCTTCTCCACTGAAGCTGCTATCTTAAATAAGTAAAATCTCTGGGAAGCAAGAACCTGACTCACTCCAGCTTTTCAATTGTAATAGGTTGCACAGATTTCTTTCCTGAGTGACCCCTCCCCCACCTGGGATTCACTCCATAAAGCAATTTCTACCTTCTCCACTGAAGCTGGTTATCTTAACTAAGTAAAACCTCTGGGAAGCTAGAACCTGTCTCCCTCCAGCTTTTCAATTCTAATAGGTGAACTACAATTTAGTTTTTGTAAACTGTTGAGGCTTAATGGTGTATGCACAACAGCAGTGAAGGGATCTAGCCAATTGCCACTAGATTGGGCTATACTACTTTGAATCAGCCTTGCACTCACACAGTGTTCCAGTCCCAAGCATTTACTTTTTAATTTGGTAAAATAATTTCGCTCCCTCCTTATTGACTACATTTGCTAGTTTACCCATAGGATCCAATTAAAATTAGCCTGAAAATTGGTGTAAAATTAAAAAAGAATAAAACAAATTAAAGTACAGCCAAAAACATTGTTTACATCCAATCATACAAACCAAACCAAAAGCCCAAGGTAACTCTCAGAGTCAGTCCTAACCTTACACTGATAGTTTTTCAGCCCTTCTCCCTGTTGGGGAGGGATCCATAAGTTCCTGGTTAATCCTGTCCTAATGCTCTCTTCTCCATTCTCCCTATCTGCCACTCCCACCCCCACCCCCTGATTATCTTCATTAGTCAGTCCCCTCTAGGGTGCCATCTTTAATCAAACTCTCTACTACCTGACTCACATTACTGTCCTCTTATTACTGTTAGCTGCTGATTTATTTGGTTATTACTGTCAACTACTGAGGTATTTGATGGTGCTAAGCTGTAACTGCTGTTCAGAATTCCTATATGTTTTGAAAATCTAGCTAATGTTCTAACTTACAAACTGCTTGTTTTTGCATCTTGTTTTATGAAGGTAGAGCTTTAATTGTTGAATATCTGACAGGCATCCTGCTAACTGTTTTGCAGAGGTCATTCATGTTCTGATTACATTTGTAAGCATTCCTATGGCATGCTACTGTTTTTGGAAGACTTACAGGCTGGACTTTATAATTGCTTTTATAGAAGGCTAAGTGAATGCAGTTCATGTTACTGTTAGTTCGTACTGAACAACATAGCTCTAGAATTATTGTCCTAAAACAGCCATACATTGCGTTGTGCATTATATCCTGTGTGTATTCACTGAAGTATACAGCTGTTATCACTGAACTTAGAGGCTGTATGTTACTGCTGTTAGTCTGTGGTTTTACAGAGCTGATACTGTATGCACTATAATCAATTTTAATTATAATGTATGCAATATAATTAATTTTACTCTTCAGCTCTATTACTTGCATGCTCTCCACTTCACATTCTTGTAACCTTTGCACTAATTCTGCCTTATTTACCTTTATTTTTCAGTTTGCATAGGTTTCTTTCCTGAGTGACCCCCCCCCCCCCAACCTGGGATTCACTACATAAAGCAATTTCTACCTTCTCCACTGAAGCTGGCTATCTTAACTAAGTAAAACCTCTGGGAAGCAAGAACCTGACTCCCTCCAGCTTTTCAATTGTAATAGGTGAACTACAATTTAGTTTTTGTAAACTTTTGAGGCTTAATGGTGTATGCACAACAACAGTGAAGGGATCTAGCCAATTGCCACTAGATTGGACTATACTACTTTGAATCAGCCTTACACTCACATAGTGTTCCAGTCCCAAGCATTTACTTTTTAATTTGGTAAAGTAATTTCGCTCCATCCTTATTGACTACATTTGCTAGTTTACCCCTAGGATCCAATTAAAATTAGCCTGAAAATTGGTGTAAAATTAAAAAAGAATAAAACAAATTAAAGTACAGCCAAAAACATTGCTTGCATACAATCATACAAACCAAACCAAAAGACCAAGGTAACTCTCAGAGTCAGTGTTAGCCCTGCTCCACTCGCCCTCGCTGCGCTCGTCTCGCTCTGCTCCCCTCCCTGCTCCCAAATTCCACTTGCCCACACTAGTGCTAAATTTAAACCAGACTTTGCCACTCCCTTGCCACTCCCCTCCTGCTAAGTGCCAATCAGCACCTCACACATCATTGAGCAACCCTGCCCCCTTAACCCATTTCCTTCTCTGTCATTCTTCCACATCCTGTTAGCACAGTCAGCCATCAAATGTGGCCCACCTCCTATCAAAATGCAAACAAGCAAAAAAACACTAATTACCCAAATGCCTATACTGTTTCTATTTTACCATCTCACTGCCTATGAACAAACACTTGACCATGGTATTCACTACCCAAATGGTCAGACACCCATGACACATAACACCAAACACTTTACCTTCCCCAGCACACCGAATATAACACCCTCTATAAAATACCACCCCTGTACAGCCAAAAGCATAATCCTAAATACAAAGACTATATAAAGTTCATAAACAAACTCCTAAATCTGAGAATATCATGTCACTATAACCTTATAACACATGGAGACATTCATCCCAACCATGGCCCACCCACACCCAATAACCTCCACTCCCCTACCACAACCCCCACAGTCAAGCTACCCATGAATACTCCCACTAGTTCCCTCCTAGCATTTCATCTAAATATTGGAAGTATTAACAATAAGATTCCCAACCTACATGCCCTCCTAGCAACCCACTCCCCAGACATTATGTGTCTTACAGAAACCTGGCTAAAACCCAGTATTACTGACAATGAAATACTACCTCCAAGATACAATATTCACCAGTTAGACTGTGCTGCAAGGAAAGGAGGTGGGATAGCAGTCCTTTACAAAAATACTCTAACCATTAATAGGGACACCATTCAACCTTCCCAATTCAATAACGTGGAACTCCTCATAACCAAGCTACAGATTAACCAAAACAAACACTTGAACATCGTCTGAGCATACATTCTACCAGGCAACAACCTAAATACCCTAGAAGATCTCCTTTACTGGTTATCCACTACCTATCCCCAAGAAACCATTGTTCTTGGTGATTTTAACACCGACTGGCACCCCTGCTCCTTTGACCCCCCCCCCCTTCACTCATTTAAACTTATCTGGGTTTAAACAGACCATAACCTCTCCCACTAGGATAAACAAACCAACCAACAAGGAAAGTATCCTAGACTGGATCATAGTTAATAACCACTCCCAACTGTACACAGCTGGTACTCTCCCTGATGACATCAGCGACCATTGTCTAACCTATATCATAAAACATAAGGAAGGAAACTCTCACCAGCCCAAATATAAAAAAATTTAGAAACAAGAAAAACTTTGATGCTGCTATATTCCAAAATGAATTAAAAGCAGTTGACTGGTCAAAACTAAAATATCTAACATTAGAGGAGACCATAGATCACTTTAACGCTAAATTCCTAAGTATCCTTTGATTCCCATGCTCCAGCACATACAATAAAAACTAGATCAAATACAGCACCATGGCTCACAAAAGATACCAAAGCTAAAATCAAAACTAGAAACAGAGCCTGGGCCAGCTGGAGAACAACCAAAGCCCCACTTGACCATCTAAAATATCGTCAACTCAGGAATGATACAAAAAAATCTATTTTACTGGATAAAAAAAGCTTCTACCAAAATCTCCTACAAAAACACCACAACAACCCTCAAAAGTTCTGGGCAGGCTTAAATCACCTACTTTGTCCAGGTCACTCCACCACCCCAACCCCGGCTAACTACACCCATAGTTCCCCAGAGACCATAGCTAGCACCTTTAATAACTTTTTCACTGAAACAATCCAATCCCTAGTAAATCAACTAACCCCCTCTAACTTAAACCACATGCCTAATCTACCTAATAATCATCTGGAATTTAGCTTCCAACCAATATCCACTAGTTTTATCAAAACACTTCTAAAAAAACTAAAACCTACCAGCCTCGCTGCTGGCCTCATCCCTGCAGAGTACCTACAAATAGCTGCGGATGCCATTGCATATCCCATATCTATCCTCATCAACAGAACCTTATCCAAAAAAGGTATCCCCTCCCTCTGGAAAATATCTCATGTCATCCCACTCCATAAAAGTGGTAGCTCCTCAGATATATCCAACTATAGACCCATTGCCATTCTTTGCCCACCAACTAAAATAATGGAGAAATGTGTACACAAGCAACTAATGCAATACCTTTCACAGAATAGCTTACTATCCGACTCCCAACATTGTTTCAGGCCATACCACAGCACCACTTCAACCCTCCTTTCCTTTACTACTGCCATAAACCAAAACAGGAATGACAATAGGCTAACCTCTGCCCTCTTTCTTGACCTATCAAAAGCCTTTGACATGGTCAACCATGAACTTCTCATTCTTTCACTAAAATCTATTTCCCTCAACAAACCTGCTATCCAGTGGTTCCAGTCCTACCTGACTGGTAGACAGCAGGAGGTAATATGGCAGGGCAAACTCTCCAGCCAGTTATCACTCACACTTGCTGTCCCTCAAGGGTCCATACTAGGTCCACTACTTTTCTCTATTTTTATCAACAACCTCCACACTGCTATCCCTAAAGCCACCTGCATTCAATATGCAGATTATTCCACTCTCATCTTCTCAGCCACCTCCCCATCCGACTTGCAAATTTTAACCCAAACTACATTTAACACTATCGAGAACTGGCTCACCAACCAACACCTACTTCTGAACCCCAATAAAACTAAACTTCTACTCTTCTCTCCCACTAGTAGATCCACCACACTTTCATTTTCTGTCACATCTAACAATGGTATTACTATTTCCCCAGATAATCACACCAAACTGCTAGGGGTTATCATAGACAATAATCTCAAATTTGACCTACATGTCAACAAAACCATACAGACCATCAATAAGAAGCATGGATCACTGTATAGAAACAAAACATTTTTAACCCCACTGGCTAGGACTGCAATCGCCCGATCACACCTACTCTCTACTTTTATATATGCCTCACCTGTACTCTCAAACCTCAACAAATCCTATCTAGGTAAGGTGTCCCATAGCTAAAATCATATTGCCAGATTCGCCACTGGCTCCACCTATAGAACTCACCACTGCCAGAACCTTAAACAACTAGAGTGGCTAGAACTGTCCAGCTTAATTCAATTCAATCAACTCTTAATAGCGCACAAAATTTCGTACCACCCTGAGGATACCCCCTCACTTAAAAATATCATTAAGCCATATAGCAACCTAAGATCCCTATGGTCAGCCGATAAACTACTGGCCCAAACCCACAAACCTAATAACTCCGCTGGTGAATCCCTGTTTGCCAACTTCATTGGCAAAGCTTGGAATTCATTGCCAAACTATATAACCCTACAATCCTCCAAAAGTCTCTTAAAAAAAAACTCAAACAGTATCTCAAAGTGAATTGGCTATGCCCATGTACCAACCCTGATTAAGTTATAAATTGAAAGCATATTCTGCAATTATCATAACTTTTAACTACATCACCAAAAGCTAGTTACGAAAACAAAATTATCACTGACTCTAAAGACAACCACAAAGCATTCTATAGCTATGTCAAGAATCTCAGTGGCAACACTCAGATCTGCTCTGAGTTACAGCACAATGGCACTAAATATACAGAACCAACTGATATTGCCAACATCCTGGCAGATAGGTTCAGCGCTAACTTTACCCCCCTCTCAACCCCTAGAGGGCCCATGTCTCTGCCGTAAGAATGCAAAGTTCCTGTAATCACGGCTGGACAGGTAAAAAACACACTCTCCAAAGCCAAGAACACAGCATCCATGGGACCTGACAATATCCCAGGCTGTGTTTTACACGAACTACAGAATGAACTGGCACCCTACCTAAGTACCATGTTCAATCATAGCCTGACCTCAGGCTTTGTGCCCACTGAATGGTGCACTACGACAGTTATACTCCACAAAGGGGGAGCCACGACAGACCCCGGGAACTACCACCCCATTAGCCTGATTAGCCTGGTCTGCAAGGCCATGGAATGTATCATCATGGAACTCATAAACAAAGACATTGATAATCTCCAAACTCTGGACCCTATCCAGTTCGGATTTGTAAAAGGCAGATCATGTCTCCTAAACCTGATTGACTTCTTTGAAGCAGTCACCAAAGCCATTGACAAGGGTATGGTGTTTCACACAGCTCATCTTGATCTTGCCAAGGCTTTCGACACCATCCCCCACTCTGGAATTATATATAAGCTCACTAAACTAGGTATAAATCCCTACATCACAAGATGGGTTGACAACTGGCTGAGGACAGAACCTACACTGTGAAAGTAGCAGACTCCAAATCCGATTTCAGACCAGTGACAAGTAGAATACCACAGGGTTCAGTCCTGGGTCCTCTCCTGTTTGGTATCTACTTTTCTGAAGTACAGGCTAACACAGAAGATCTTTGACTAAGAAAGTCTGCAGATGACTGCAAACTAGGAGCCATAATCAAAACTCCTAACGATGTGGACATACTACAAAAGGGCCTCAATAAGACATATGCCTGGAATCAAAGCCATGGCCTGAAGCTCAATGCCAAAAAGTGTATTGTCATCCCCTTTGGTAAAAACTCTGTATCCATGAACTACCACATACCTGGTTGTCTACTTAATGCCGAAAATGTGATAAGAGACCTTGGGACACAGTGGGCAGTAGTCTCTCCTTTGATAATCACATCACCACAGTGGTCAGGAAATCCTTCTATGTGGCTCACCTTATCACAAAAGGTTTCTCATCCAGAAAAAAAGAGGTCATTGTTCCCCCTCTACTCATCAATCATTAGACTCATTATAGAGTACAATGCCCCTTTTGGTATGTACCTCACAAGACATCTACAACAACTAGAAAGGCCACAATAATACCTCACAAAGAGGATTACTGGCCTCAAACATATGCCCTACACAGACCATCCCAAAAAACTCCAGCTTTACTCCGTCGCATATCGCCTACTCAGAGGCGATCTTTACCTAACATACAAAGCTATGTCAAACCCAGAGCTGTTGGACATGCTCCACTTAAAGAAATCCCAATCCCTCCGAGCTACATGCTCTAGGGACCTAACCTTGTCATCACAATAAACAGAACATGCTGGAGTGATAGATTCCAGTCCCAGAGACTTCCCATACTCTGGAACAGACTACCTATCTATGTCAAACAGAGCTCCTCATTAGCACTGTTCAAGAAAAATCTTGATGATTGAATGGGAAATAGGAAATTCACCCCAGGGATCACTTCTGTGGTTCTGCTCAACAGGGGCACAGGAAAATAATTTTCTTGGATGGCGAAAGCCAGGGTGCATTTTTAGCTAGGCTTATATAGGCCTTAGGGCCAATAGCCTACTACATACCTATGAACCTATGAACCAAGCTTTGCTTCCAATCTGATGTCTCTTACTTTTAATTGTCTGTCCATGAGAATTGTGAGTCCCTACTAGAGAACACTACTAACCCATTGCATATAATCACTTTGTTTTTATAATTGTTTGATAACTTCTGTGTAATCCATGTAAGTTTGTCTATGTGGAGCTTTTTTCCCCAGGCCTCTGCTGAAAATGTACATTTATCCAGTCGGACTATCCCAGTAAACAAATGTAAAATAAAATAAAATAAATAAATAATAGTTTTGTTATTGTTTTATTGTATTTGTTATATGTACATTTGCATATGTTTATAATGAAAACAAAATAAAAATGTTTTTGAAAAATAAAAGAAGCATGACATTTTAACATCTGGTATTACTGACTGATGTAATTCACAGTGATTTACAAAAAAAAAACAAATTTTATGAGCAACAAAGTATGCTGCAAATTCAGAGACATTTTACAAATCACGAACAGCTAGCTGAGAGCTATGCTGAGTAGTATGCCTTTCTGTCCTTGTTAATAAAGTGGCTACAGGAATGTACTTCTCTCTGTTTATGTTACTTATAAATATGTAACAGTTGCTGTCACTGCATATATAGCAACTGCAACAATATTATACACAATGCAACAATGTTTCTAACAATAAGATCACAAAAGGAAACTTAGAAAAAAAAATGTCATCCCACATACAAAGGACTTTGCATAATAATACAACACAAAGATACACATATAAATATACTTCCCAAAAAAAAAATCACATGACCAGATCAGCTGATTAACACAAACATAGTTAAACTCCAAATACAAAGCAAATGTAAACAAAATGTGATTTATAATACATCAAACAACCCAACTTCCTATAATGAATAAATCTAGGACATTTATCAGCCTGTAGTCTCAATTGCCATGGGGCTTCTTTCTGTTCTATTTTATTATTAAAATCACTTACTCTTGCATCTAAGAAAATGTTAGTTTATGTCTGTATAACACATTATTAATGTTTTTAACTATAACATTATATATATGGTCTAAAATCATTTTTCCAAAGGTCATTACAGTCATGCCAATATAAAATGCTTTGCAACTATTGTGATATAAACCAAACTACAGAATATGGTAACTTATTGTTGTGAGCCAAAAAATATAATTGTATATATATATATATATATATATATATATATATATATATCCCCTATGAAATCCTGAGCGCACAGAATCCCGACACCCAAAATACTGAGAAGAAAAACCCGAAACCTCACATTACCGGAACATTGAAAGCGTGAAATTCAAAATCGCGAAACCAATACATACATACGTACAGTACACACTCAAACATACACACTCCCTCACCCCATAACCAAACAAACCACCCTACACTAAAGATAAGAAGGGGGGCTTTACCCCCCGTGCCCCCCACACCCCACCTTCTTTATTATTCTAACTCTGAGATCACACAAACATATACACAAGGCACACCCACACATTACAGTCCCTCTCTCACACACACACACACACACACACACACACACACACATACACACACACACACACACACACACACACACACACACACACACACACACACCACAGTCACAACACACACTTACACACACTAAAGCCCCTCACAAACACACTTACACACACATATGTACCTGAACCGCAACACCAGAAGTGCTAACTCAAAATCCCTTAACATCGGATTTTGAATTTCGTGCTTCTGGTTTTTCAGTAATGTGGGGTTTCGAGCTTTTCATCTCGGTATTTTGGGCGTCAGGATTCTGTGCATTCAAGATTTCATAGGGGAACTATATACATATATATATATATATATATATATATATATATATAGAGAGAGAGAGAGAGAGAGAGAGAGGCTTTATAGCTTCTGCATGGAAGGTTGCCATACTGCTTATTCATATTTAATATCCCTACGCAAAATATTCTTTACAGCATTATTTTTTATAAACAAAACAAGGTTTGTTTCCTATCACCTTGATAAGTTCAGACTTATCTTTAATAATTTTCCAATTGCCATGAATACACTTGATTATATGATTATGATCAACTGTTATGTCAATATTGTAGAACAGTATATTTACTTTTTTACATGTATACGTGATTAATCGTTTTACCAAAATTGGTGAAAAATTTCAGTCTTTCCTCAGCTTATTAATATTATAACCCCTAGCCACAAATAGATGAATCTTCTTCTTCTTTTGGCTTTTTCCCGGTTAGGGGTCGCCACAGCAGATCACCTTGTCTGCACATTGAATGGCAGTGGAGTTTTACAGTGTTGAGTTGCCAGGCCGGCGCCCGACCTTCCACAGAAGGCACACTCACATGCACACCTAGGGCCAATTTAGAGTGTCCAATCCACCTGCAGCATGCCTTTGGGATGTGGGAGGAAACCGGAGCACCCGAAGGAAACCCATGTGACCACAGGGAGAACATACAGACTCCGCACAGAAGGCACCTCAGCCGAGGATCGAACCGGATAACCTCTTGCTATGAGGCAGTAATGCTAACCACTGCACCACCGTGGCCGCCCTAGCCACAAATAGATGAATAATGTTCTTAATTTCATCTGAAAATACACCATATTCAGAAATTAATCTGTAAACCCTAATAAATTGACTTTTATGTATATTTTGGCTTCCAGATTGATTTCAGACCATGGTGTGCACTAGAATAAAATAAATAATTGTTTACAGCAGTAGTTTCTCTATATAAATTACTACCAAATGTTTTATCTTATAACTCTAGATGCACTTTTCACATACAAAAAAGGTATGTCAAGATCTAAATGGACTGCTGTAAGCTTTAAAAATCCTGCACTGTTGTATGTATTATAAACTCCAAACATTGTTCCACCATACCACTAGATGTAAAAATCAAATTGTCTATGAATGTGGCAAAATATTTAATGTAATTATAAACAACATTATTGAGAAAAATGTAATTTTCCCAATATCCCATGACAAGGTTAGCATAAGATAGTGTGACCACAGCCCCCATTGCTACATCTTTAATCTGGGGATAATACTGACAATTAAACATGAAAAAAATATATTTTAAAGTGCAATTTCCATAACTGAGCAAGCAATATTTATGTCAATATTCCACTGAATAAATTCTGTCAAAAATGATCTTACATCATCTAAACCCCCTTCTAATGGTATAGAACTGTATAATGATTGTACATCAGCTGTAAACATCATCTTTTCACCATTTAGAATTCCTTAAGTAGTTTAAAAAATTTGTAGAATCCTGAGTGTAAGACTAAAGTTCCTAGACAACAGTATTGTGCAAATCTAAATAAATAGAAATGTTAACAGTAAAGGAACCACTAGCTGACATAATAGGTCTGAAAGGAGGCTTAATGGAATGTTTGTGAATCTTTGATATACCAAATAATACATAATTCTTTGGTCCACTGTTGTAGATATATTAGAAAGTATTAAAATCTATTTAACCTCGAGACAAAAGATCTAATAATCTATTGAAAGTTGGATTATTTGATCTAATATATATATATATATATATATATATATATATATATATATATATATTACATTTTGTTAACATCATCTTTGTATTTAGAGTGTAACAGTGTTTGTTTTAGTCAGCTGATCTAATCATGTGATTTTTAAAATGATAAGTATATATGTGTGTATCTCTTTTACGGTTTTATGTTAAAGGAGTCTGTTGTATGTGGCATAAAAGCACTAAAAATTAAACTGTTTTTAAGGTGTTTTTCTGTTTTTGGGTTTTTTAATACCAGAAAAGTCATACCATTTGGTTTTAATAATGTTTTTTAATGATACCATGTTCATAGAATGGCACAAAGTGCCCATGTGGATCAGAATACATTATTTACTGCCTAGCTTTACTAGGCCATACAATACATAATACACATAGGGACATAAGGTGAAAAAAGCAAATCAAGGCAGAGTAAGAATATTGGCTAGCATTCACAGACCTTGAGTAATCTGACTTTTAATGCATTGACTGTTTACTGTCTTAACTGTAAATTGCATCAGATGTTCATGTTTAATCAACAGCCTATTTTTTAACAACTTGTGTCACAGCTCAGCTCCAGTATAAGTTGTCATTTGCCACAAGAAATGCTTTGTAATTTGGAGTGCTATGGAAACATAAGATTGCAATTCCTCCTATTTGGTAGATCATATCTGTTAACATAAAACATCTTATTGAGCTGAATAGTGTGTGTGTGTGTGTGTGTGTGTGTGTGTGTGTGTGTGTGTGTGTGTGTGTGTGTGTGTGTGTGTGCATGTGTGTCACTGGGGAATGTAGACAAAAACAGAAAATTGAAGAATACATTGATTTATCCCTTAAAGCCCCAGCTTATCTGAGAGTAACATCTATTTAGAAAAGAATTATTTTTACTCTCCAAGCATTAGGTCACTTTTATTTGTATTGTTTTAGATACATAAATATGTGGCTTTGACATTGTTTTATCTGTTTCTTCAACATCCTGTTTTAACATCATTCATCTAATTCTTTGGTTACTCTTTATTACCACAGAGTAGGTAATCTTATAGTTTACTTACAAAAGCTGGACATTAGCTAATAAAACAAAAAGAGGTAGCAAAAATACATGTGTTCCTCAATGAAGTCATTAAGGAAGGAGATGTCCTTGCGTCCTTCACATACTGTCTACTGTTGAATAAAAGCCAGCCTTTATTACTGGACTGATAGCCATTTTTGTTCAAAACATCATGGCCTTAACTTCATCCATATTCACACAAGAATTTTAAAAACACCCTTGAAAACAGCTGCATATCCTACATAATTTATACTATCTCTGTTAACATAAACCTCTATAAATATAAAGGAATGATAGAGTGACACTTGAGGGGCTTCTATCCATTGCAGAGTGCTTGTATGTGCAAACTACATGAACTAACATAAGGTGTTTGTCTTTTTTTTGTGAATTATAGATGAATAGGAAGCTGGCTATGTCAGAGCAAAAGCATGCTTGCTTATGACCATGCTGTACAAATGAATGTTAGGTTTGAGTTTTAATGAATTAATGTATAAGTATATAAGTGAATGTGAGCTACATATGAAGTTTGTGAATTACTAACTGTTGGTTGTGGGTGGCTGAAAGCAAAAATGTGCTTCTATATTTAAAACATACCACAATTAAAAGCCACCCATAATTTTAGCCACCTAAAATTTTGTGAAAATGCAATGGAGACTAAGGCTAGTATTTAAAGATTGAGTGCGGATCATAATTAAATCGTATTGGTTAGTAGTCAGCTCTATGTGAATGTAATGGTACAAACAAATATGTATTTATTTACTTATTCATTCATTCATTTATGGATCCTTTGTTGATTGGGTTAATCCCACTAGTCTTGTGGTATCTTTCCCGGAGAGACCTGAGGTGGTATTTATACTACTGGGGGAAATTTGGCCAGGACATCAGAGAACTTGTACCATTCTTTATGGTGATGGGTGGGCAACGAATAATGTCTGTGAGGTTTTGTTCAGAGTACTTCTGCTGTATTTGGAAGTTGTGAGTGATAATGATAAGATATGTCGTTTAACAAATTCAGTGGAAAAGATATCATAATCAAAGGAACACAAAAAGCATACCTGGCTACCCACAGTGAAGATTACATTCAGTAAATAATGCAAGCTATTACAGCTACATAGTTCATTTATATATCACAAAAATATAAGTACCAAGTATATTTTATTCTTTCAAACTGCAAAGTGGCTACAACCATGAATAAATAGTGACCATAAATGTAGGTCTTTGATCCCATTTATTGTCAGTGGTCTCCCACTTTCTAGATTAGCAAAGCTGATTCCTTTTTAGGCAATAATTACCTGGCTGCAGAAAGCCATGAGTATACCCTGTTCAGCAATCCTAGCCTGTTATGTGTGTCTTCCTACAGTATTCCATTAATGAATATATAACCACTTAATCAGTAACCCATTTATGTGTTATTAGTAACTATTTAAGTAATGTCTTTCCAAAAACATGCATTACTGTGTGCATGTGCATTCTAAATTCATTAGGTATTACCCCATTTTATAGACTGTGGTGAGTATGTAGTTTGAATATCTTACATTGTAACTAATCATTTCTGAGTATTGTTAAAGTATATGCATCTGGCAGTTATTTTAATTGCTTCTATTTGCAACATTTTCAACATGTACACAGAATGAATGCTTGTCTTTCCACACATAACATTTTTTCATTCAAGACCTAGGAGTATTTTGTCTCCTGTCACTTAAGGCACACCCAAGCTTAAAGGCCAGTAATAAATCTTCCATGGTAATTGTACTGCTCTAGGTGGATCTTCAAAGTGATCTTATTTTATTTATCAGACTGTTAATACTTAATAATAATAATACATTTTATAAATAAAGCTGATGAAATGCCTGCAGCTGGTGTTGAAGAGATACACTTTTTAAGGATGGCACCAGTAAACACTAATCTCTTCCTTGGCTACTTACTGGACTGGCTTGTGTTTGTCCAGGAAAACAATAACAGAAGCAAAAATAGGCTTTTTAGTGAATCATAACCAGCTTAGCACTGGTTTATCATAATATTTTGCTTACATTTTAAAGACAAAAGGTAATTAAGTTTTCACACATCTTCCAAAGAAAATATTCACGGTTTGTATGTTTCAACAAAGTTGTGTATTTCTTGTTCTCTAGAGTGTAATTGCATTTCTGCATTTCTTTATAGCTGTTACAGAGCAAGTTTGGTAACATGTTCTATGTTTGGTCTATGCAAGCAAAATTTCATTAACCCCCATCTGATCTTCTCTTCCATTGTCAAATAACTATATCATCAGGTAGTCAAAGCAGGTGACAGACACATCTAATTGGTTAAGAGTAATATCAGTGAGCAGGTGAGCAGCCGTTTAATTCTGCAACAAGTGATATTTTTTCACATGGAAGAAATAAAATTAAGCTACAGAAAACATTAAATGTGACCCAAGTGACTGAAATTAAATTAGATTAGGACCCTTGGCCCAGGAGCCAGGGAGTAAGGCATGAGTAAGGTTTGAGAGTGAAAGGGCATAACCTGCTTGCCTCTCTCTGGGGAGAAGTGGAGCTATGAACACTTGGGCAACATAAGGGGTTGGTTAAGGTTTTAATATAGACTTCCTCTCATGGTTTGATGCTGTGGCTGGGATTCCTGGCTGGCATATGTTCCTTGCATAACTACAAAACAGCCCAACTCAGACAACTCATTCCACCTCTGACCTTCCTCAGTGTAACTGACTGTGGGTGGAAGGTGAGACAAATACAAGAAAAGCAAGAATTCAAATAGCAGACTTCAAAATGGCCCCTCTCAGATGACCCTCTCCCTACAGATGGGGTGAAAAATGGTCCAGTTAATAGGAAGGAGACTGATGACCAGCAGGCAATAAGTGGAAAATATGCAAAAATAAATATGAAATAACAATGTTTGACATATTGTAGTTACCTAGAGAAGATTCTTAAGAGGTAATAGAAAGTGAACCCATAAGGCAGAGAATCTATCCAACTGTGCCGACATGATTATAGACAACTAGACAATGTACTTGATAAGTGGTGATAAAGTCATGCCTTGCAGACTAGATTTAGTCATTCTTCAACAGACGTCTGTAGACCTTTACAGTAACCTAAGTACAGTAGCTAAGACACACATTAATGTGTGTGCTAGAGAAGATCTGTTCATTACTATATGCCAGCCAGGACTTTTCCTTTAGTACATCTGCAATCAACCATTTAAAACAAAGTTTATGTTTCTACTAATACGGGAGTCTGTAGCTTAAATGTTTTAAATTTGTGTGGGTAGGTAGATTTCAGCTAAAGTTGCTGTATAAAAACATTCAAAACTAAATAACTTCCTGTGCCCAATCAATACCATGGTCAAAGGATCATAAATAGACATCTATTAAAACTAACATTATATGGGCTGTTTGCAACTTAATATGATCACACACAGTATTTCCATGACTCAAAGAAAAGGTAGACAATTGTGTTGTACATGGCAAATTTGTGTTTCACCTTCCATCTCCAAATTCAGAGAAAAATCACATCTTTCAAACAAGGTGGTCAATTAAGTCAGATCTTAGCATTTGTGCTTTGACAGAAGAAGACAAGCCATCCCCTTCTATCACCAAACTCTTGTCATGGTATAAGACACCGGCTAAACAATCTGCTTCCTTCTACAATATATTGCTAACACTACAGAAAAAAAGCTCTTTGCTTGCTAGTGTGTCTATCTATTGACTGTGCATGCATCCCAATTTACATTTGGAGCAGAACTATGTTATAATTCTAGTTGAGTTCCACAGTTTTTCTAACTGCTACGAAAGTAGTGCCTCAGTGAAGAAAGAATAAAAAGAGCTAAGTGTTAATTCCCTAAAATCTGATAATTCTGTATAATTCTGGATTATTACCTATCTTTTTTTGCACTGAAAGTACTACACTTTCAGAATGACTTTGCATGAAAGAAAGATAAAGCCCTGACTGCAACCCCAAAGAGCTGAGTTTGTTTAGTAGCTCGGGTACTTGGTCAGCTAGGTGAGGGTGGGAGTGGGCATCATATGCAAGCTTTGGTCATCCAGTGGGAAGAATTTGGTCAGATTACCATTAGATGAATATTCTGTGTGCAATAGGAGGCTTGCCTGCAACTAATGGCTGTAGGATTGGGAGATTTGCGCTTGACAATCCTAAGCTGAGGACAGTGTCCATTATGTGGTATGCATGGAATCATGAAATCATTAACAGGTGATCACAACAACCCCTCCCCCTCAACTGCCTGTACAACAACTAAGCTACAGACTGCTGTCACACAATGACTGGGAATGAATGGGCTGTTGTCACAACTTGATGGTCAGCAGGCATGGGGGTTGGGGTCTAAACAAGAGAGCTAAACTTACCATTTGCACCTCTGCCCTTAAATTACATTGATTCTTCTAAAAAGTTCTCATTTCAGTATTTCAAATAAGCGTTACTATTGTGCATTGTCCAAACAAGATGTTAGCATGCTAAATACTACTGATATGTGTTAGCATGAAGACAATGAATAACTAGGACCACTTATCTGGATTGTGATATTCTAATGAAACAAAGATGATAATGATACCTATCTCATCATGCTGAAATGTTTCTGCTCATCTGTCTCCCTGTTTGTCTATCTGACTGAGTCTATGTATGCATACATACAAAAAAGCCCTGTGAGCGGGCAGGTGCTTAATATTAAATCCAAAAATTAACATATACTTTTTGATAAGCTATTACTTTTGAATCAAAAAGTCTTATGTAAGAATTGTTTAATTTGTAATGATAGTGCAACCAAATACTGTCATACTCCAAAATGCACACCTGGTTCAAGACAGCAGAAAGCACCCCTGCACTACTAGGCTATAACTCATTCCACACTTTGTGGACCCAGAACTTGGACCGAAGCTCCAAAGGTGGTGGTGTTTCCATATTCATAAAGGATGTGCACATCTCCAGACTGGTAAAACCCAACATAAAGCATCAGAGATACTTCAAGTGCAGCTAAGATTGGGTAAGACAGCGATTCAGGTCATAGTCTGCTATAGGTCCCCAAACATGCCCAAGACTCACACTCCACATTCCTAAACACCCTAAAGAATATTAGGGTCCAACCTAACACTCTCATACTGGTCGACTTCATCTACCCCTCCATTAACTGGGAAAACTGCTTCTGTACCAAACACTTGCCCATTTCCTGGAATTCATTAATTCCAATACCCTGGACCAGCTTGTTATTACCCCCACTAGAGGTAGCAACATCCTTGACCAGATCATTGCTAACATGGGTGACCATTGCTCTACACCAATAGTCAACTCCTCCCTGGTTAGATCTGATCACAAACTAATCACCTTGGAAATCCACATCCCTCCCACGTCCCCCCCCCCCCTCAGCAAAGGTGACCACCATGAAAAACTTCACCAAAGCTAACTTTCGGATCCTAAAAACAGAGGTGTCTAACTTCATAGCACCCATGCAAATGGAGAATAGTTGCATGACCGCCAAATTATACACCAATGCACTGAACGAACACGTGCACAAATGCATGGATCTCACCATACCCAACAGAACCAAGACAATCTCCTCCAAAAAAAGGAAGCCAATCTGATGGTCTCCTGCCTTAAACAAACTCTACAACAGAAGGAAGAAACTGGTGAGGAATAAGGTGAAGTCTCAAGACTGGACAAACTCCCTTATCAGCCTCAACAAAAAGTTGAGAACCCTCATCAAATTCTCTTAAGCTAAGTATAAAAACAGAATTGTAGCAGATAGTAAAGACAACTACAAGACCTTCTTTAGTTATGTAAAGAATCTCCACGGCAATACCCAGATTTGCTCTGAGCTACTGCACAATGGTACTTCCTATACAGAGCCAACAGATATTGCCAATATACTGGCTGACAGATTCAGTGCCAATTTTACCCCTCCCCCCGAAGGACCAATCACATTACCAGTAGATTGCCAGGCACCCAGTATTACTGCTGCACAGGTTAAAACAGCACTGTCCAAGAATACAGCTTCTATGGGACCTGACATTATCCCTGGTTGTTTTCTTCATGAACTACAGAGTGAACTGACACCTCACCTGTGTGCCCTGTTCAATCACAGCTTCACCTCAGGCTTTTTCCCTACTGAATAGCACACTGCTACAGTCATCCCTCTCTACAAAGAAGGAGTGACTACAGACCCTGGGAACTATCACCCCATTAGCCTGATGAGTCTGATATGCAAAGTTATGGAATGCATCATCATGGACCTAATAAACAAGGATATAGGGAATCTCCAAACTCTGGATCCCACACAGTTTGGTTTTTGTGAAAGGTAGATCATCCCTGCTTAACTTAGTCGACTTCTTTGAGTCAGTCACCAGAGATGTGGATGAAGGTAAGGTGGTTTATACAGCCTACCTTGATTTGGCCAAGGCCTTTGATACCATTGCCCACTCAGGAATCATAGAAAAACTCATTAAGCTAGGCATCAATCCCTACATCACTAGTTGGGTTGCAAACTGGCTCTCAGATAGAACTGACAGTGTGAATGTAGCTGACTCCAAGTCTGACTGCCGACCAGTCACAAGTGGAGTCTCACAGGGTTTGGTCCTGGGTCTTCTCCTGTTTGGTATCTACTTCTCTGAAGTCCAGGCCAACACGAAGGGACTCTGGCTGACAAAGTTTGCAGATGATCGCAAGTTGGGAGCTATTATAACTCCCCAAGTGATGTTCACATCATACAGAATGGTGTCACTAAGACCAATGATTGGTGTCAGAACCATGGCCTTAAGCTCAATGCCAAAAAATGTGTCATCCTCCCCTTTGGGAAAAACCCGGTCCCCATGAATTACCACATCAATGTAGTCCACTGAACACAGAAGGCGTTATAAGAGATCTGGGAACACAGGTTGACAGCAACCTCTCTTTTGATCACCACATTGCCACTGTGGTCAGAAAGTCCTTCTATGTGGCACATATCATTTCTATGGGTTTTGAATCCCGGAAGAAAGATGTCATTGTCTCCCTCTACTCTTCCCTCATTAGGCCAGTCATCAAGTACAATGCCCTATTTGGCATGTACCTCACTAGACACCTGCAACAACTGAAGAGGCTGCAAAAGTACTTCACAAAGAGGATCCTAGGCCTTAAACACTTGTCCTATATGGACAGACTCAAAAAACTACAACTATTCTCTGTCCCATATCGCCTACTTAGAGATGATCTCTGCTTAACTTACAAAGCCATGTCTGACCTAGCTCTGTTACAAATGCTATATCTAAAGAAATCCCAATCTCTCCACACCACACGCTGCAGAGACCTCTACCTCATTACCAAAATCAACAGAACATACTGGAGTGACAGGTTCATAACCCAGAGACTACCCATGCTATAGAATAGACTTCCCATAAACGTCAAGCAGAGGACCTCGTTGACCCTCTTCAAGAGAAATCTTGATGAGTAGATGGGAAATAAAAAATTCACCCCCGGGAATAACTCCAGTGGCTCTACTCGACAGAGGCACTGGGAACTAAGGTCAGGTGGCACAATGCCAGGGTAATCTTATGGCTAGGCTTGTAAAACCTCCAGGGCCATTAGCCTAGTGCACACCTATGAACCTAAAATTGCTACTGGTTTAGCAAACCACAAACAATTGTTCATTCTTGTATTTATATTTAAATAAGATGTTTTTATTACTGAGTCACACTAAAACTTTTTTTTTAAGAGTCTCAGATTATAGTGAAGAGGTTTATTTCGCTACATATGCTTTTTAAAACTTATAGGCATTGTATTTAGTCTGGTAAACAAAAATAAGCCAACAGCTATTTCATTATAAAATGAATTTCCCTACTAAGTACAGTAACACCATGAGGCTTTTACCACATAAAGTAAATCAATTATTTTATGTGCCTTAAAGATTACTAGTAGGACATTGAAACAGATCACCTGAAGGATTCATTCCAAGGTGAGAAGGTGGAAGGCAGGGTGTGATTACCTGAACTTTATTAATATATTGTGTTGAATAAGCAAGCAAGCAATAATGCCTCACAGGGTGTGTGTTAATGTGTAATTAACACCCACTAGGGGTGTTATGAGGCCCAATCCCTAAAAGGCATTAATTACACATTAGCAGACACACCCTGGAGGGCATTATTGTGCTTAGAGAATGGGCTGTCTGTAAAAGTGTTGTGTTATACTTCCTTATTTTTTTAAGTACTATATTATTTTTTTATATATTTGTAGTGAGAAATAATTCCTGAGGCTAATGTTTCAGACTTGTTGTAGTATAAGTTAATGGTGCTGGGAGGAAGCATTTTACATCAAACATGTATAAAAAATAATATAGTGCTTAAAAAAATAATAACCAAGTAAAACACAACTTACATAGAGACCATTCCCTCTCACATACATACATACATACATACACAGCCTCTTCTGCTTTCACACACACACACACACACACACACACACACACACACACACACACACACACACACACACACACACACACACACACTGTCTCCTTTTTTTTTTTGCTTTACATTTTACGCTCGCTAAACAGCAGAAGCGCTGTTTAGTTAGTCTAAAACAATGGCAGAAGTTTTTTTTTTTCTTTTTGCAGTCTGAGCTCCACAGCAGCTTGATATGCTGCCCTGAAGTGGAGGACAGGTTTGTCAGTGGGCATTACTTGCACATTAATACCCTGCTGGAGAACATTCGTTCTCCAATCAGGGTGTTGATGTACAATTTCCTCATTCTCTAAAGATGCATTAATACCCTGATTTTGAACACTCTTTCTCCAAACAGGGTACTGATGTACAATAAGCCCATTCTCTAAAATCATGTACCCTGCTATTGTCTGTAAAACCGAACTAGTGAATTGTATAATATACTTTTTAATTCGATTTCATGTATGGTGATGGTATGGACTTTTGAAGCAAAGCAAATTAACTCCCCTCAAATGACAGCAGAATTGTAAATAATCATTTACCAGGTACAAGTGTTAGCAATGGCATAGCAAGCACAGTGTAATGATATGTGATGTCAAAAATAAAATGAATATAGGGATAGGCCTGATTAAAGAATACCCTTGCTGTTGTTACACTCTCACTAATCAGTCATGCTGACCTTACTGGGTTGGAAAGTTGTAAAGCATTAACAGTGTAATATGGTTTGCTGTTATGCCAAAGTTATAGTACTGGGGTTAATAAATGATAGTAGGCTGGAAAACAATGCATTAACTCTCAAAACAAATCATTTAAATGTTTCAAAAATGGTTATGAAATACTAACATTGCATCACTTTAGCTATTTTTCAATAGTATTTGGTTTGTTTTCTTAAGCTGTTTTGTGTTGTATGCTGCTGTATTACACTGTGAGGAACATGTTGTGAAGACAATGAAAAACAGAAACGTAAACAATTTGAAAAAGTAGCACAAAAGATTCTTAATAATATATGAATCCAGATAGGTGCTTAGGTACCATTCACACAAGTTTGAAATCCTTTTTTGACAATATCATCTGCTTATAATTTGTTGTGAATGATTGGTAAAATGATTTACAAACAAGTGAATGTTATTCAAGATCTCTAAATGAAAGGAAAGGCTTTTTTCAATCTAGCATAAACAAGAAAAGCTGAATTCCATCAAACTTTCTATAGCAGGCTAGAAGGCTTTGCATTCTTGCTTAACTGATGGTTAACCTAATGCTTTTATTTTACTGCTTAATCTGTCTTTATTTAAGAAAAACATAAAGCAATGCTGTATGTGGTTGTTTTAGTAGCTAAAAAGTAAAAGATCTGCTTTACCTAATGAACTCAATGAACCCTTACAGAAAATTGTTTCTTCTGAACAGGGGGTGGGGCAGGAAAATACATCCTGGGAGTTTTATTGCAAGCTGTTTCCCATATAGTTAGAACAATACCTTTAGAAGCTGGTATGATAAATCTGAACTGAAAATTCCAGCAAATGAAATAACGTTTATTAATTATAGTTATTGAAATGGTGTACATGCATATGGTCGACTGGTGAATGGTCAACCGGGTATGGCCGAAAGGAGTGCGGCAACATCACAAAAATGCTATTGCAAGTGTTGCGGATCGCAAAATTCTGTCTCCTTTTTGACTGACCAATGTTAGCACTCGTTTTAGGCTGTAGAGTGGTCGGAAATGTTGAATTTGGTGTTTATACGACATTCCGACCATTCGGTGTTACGAGATATACTTTGAAATGTCAGTTAAATGTATGGTCGAGCAATGTGCGCTCGACCATATGAATGTAAACCATTGAAAAACTTTTAGAAATGCATATTTGAGGAAAGCATGTGTATCTCTTAAACTTTCTGTCATTCTAATGACACCTGTTTTTAAGCATGAATGTTAGATTTGCAGAAACACTCATTTATAGTCCTAGAATTCTTTTAGCTTCTTTTTTGTTTCTACAGTATGTAACATTAAACAAAATAAATCAGTAAACCATGTAAGTATCAAAAGTGTGTCATTGATTTACCCCTACAAAATAGGTTTATATATTCAACCACAACTGCTTTTGCAACTAAAAGTAATATGATGAAAGAATCCTAAAAATAAATGATAAATGCATTTGTAACATATGTTCCTTGAGGCATAGCTCACAAGCTTTATCGTTTAGCTCTCTGGTCCTGTAGTAAACAATGTGATTCCTAAAATTGTTTGTTACTTACTGGCATTTCTATGTCATTCTTATTTAAGTGACTTCACATAGTATCACCTATATGAAGACACTCTGATGAATGTTTGCTGCTAAAATGTAACACTTTAGGCAGACGATATTCAAAGACCTAATCATATATTCATGCTGCCCATTCCACTTATACAAATGCAAGGTTTTGTGCCCAACAACAGAGTTGTCAGCTAGGAAACCATTCAGAGCAACATAAGCACAGAAAGAAGACGCATTTAAGTTAGCTTACAGGCAAGCCTGCTCCGTGAGATAGTGCTTACAGCCATAATGACTACCAAGGCTGAAAATACTGCAATAATAGTAGTAATAACACAGTAAAAAAATGCACAGTACATAAAAGTATATTGAGTGCAGTGTACACTAAAACAATTATTTGCAGAATGAAATAATGGAGGGGGAGGATAAGCCATAATGGCAACTACAAGGAAAAGTACACTGGGCAGGGAAAGTGTGCTGATGAAAATGTGCATAGGCAGGAATGATAGGAATGAATAAAGAGGAAAGGGGCATGATAAATATGGAAATGTCCCCAATATAGGATATGTATGTCAATGTATGTACACCTGCAAGACAAGTCAGTAGCATAACATTATGCTGATATGTAGACAGCACAAAATGTACTGTTATTTACACCATCTGAGTTAGTATATTATGATATGAGCACATGATAGTATATATATGTGATGGTCACACAAGGTTACATGTCAATGGAGATGAATGGTTGCGCTATAAACATCAACGGCATGCTCAGTAGAGAGGACACTTGGCAAGGATAATATATACAATGGGAGTATTTGCATACTCTGACGATCTTCTAAATGACTTGCTTGAATATAGCTAATATGCCACCATAGCTCTCAGCTAGTCAGGGACACATAGCAACAGACAGCTGGACAAATGTAGAAAGAAACAGGCACAATCATGAACACTTTTAAAATACTATGGCCATTAACCTGCGGCTTTGACAGAATAGGCCATTGCAAATTATTATATATGTTCTGCAGTAACAGACGTACAACTGTAATAATAGTTAGTAATTTATAAGGGCAATTCACCACCCCTTCCCCAAATGTGACCACTTTTTAGAGGGGCTATGAAGGACAGTGTTACACCTGGAATTGAAATCAGGGGCAATCCTGGTGAGTTGAGAGGTTTGTATGAGACATAACTCCGCACCCTCCCACACAAGAATCAGACCCATGCCATCAATTTTGTCACTGAGCTGTGCATTTACTGGGTATTACAAAGAAGGAAGTATCACACATGCATCTAGTAGAACTCCTTGAAGGGAAGCCTGCACTGTCAAATCCTAATGGATATGCAGCTCAGAGAATAGTTCTGTATGGCCTAGTAGATGTGGGAGCTCACTGTGCCAAATGTGATACACTTGACTAAAGCATTCCTGTCTGGCTTTGGTATTTGCCATACAGATAACAACACATGCAAACACCACACTATTACAAGTGGATTCCTTACACACAGCTATGTATTGCATACATCTGACAAATGCCACAGCAAAAGATATTGTCTAAAACTTCTGCAACTGATGTGTGAATTAAGAAGTGATTAGGTTCATAGGTTTGTTGGTACTAGGCTATCAGCCCTAGGGTCTATACAAGCCTAGCCATAACAATTCCCTGGCTATTTCTTCCCACACTATTTACTTCCTGGACCCCTGTCTGGCAGGGCAACTGATGTGATCCCTGGGGTGAATTTCCTTTCTCCCATCCAATCGTCAAGGTTCCTTTTGAAGATGGCCAAAGAGGCACTCTGCTTGACATGTATGGGCAATCTATTCCAGAGTCTGAGGAGTCTCTGGGTCAGGAACCTATCTCTCCAGCATGTTTTGTTTATTGTGATGACAAGGTTTAGATCCCTGGAGTGTGTGGCTCTGAGGGATTGGGATTTCTTTAAGTGTAGCATGTCCAACAGCTCTGGGTTTGACATGGCCTTGTATGTTAAGCAGAGATCGCCTCTGAGTAGACGATATGCGACAGAGTATAGCTGGAGTTTTCTAAGGCGGTCAGCATAGGTCATCTGCTTTAGGCCTGTGATTCTTTTAGTGAACAGTACAGCAGTATGTGAGAGTGATGACAATGCATCAACTATTCCCATATGCACAGAAATTACAGCAGTGCAAAGTCAAGTGTCAAGGATCGAGGAAGCTATGACTGCAATATTGTACACATACCAAAGAATACATGGAGCACACTCTATAAATACATGTCAAACCTCAACACATGTGCCACATAATCACTGTCCCCCTGACATTGCCAGTAAAATATTATACTCCCATGAGATCCTGGCATATATCCGTATGTGTTCATGTAAACTATTATAGCAATAACCCACGCCTGGGTGTGGGTAATGCTAAATCTACCCACGGTTGGCATGGTTTGGTCCCAAGGGCGAAGCCCGAGGGACCAAACAAAGCCAACTGTGGGTAAATTTAGCATTACCCACACCCAGAAGTGGGTTATTGCTATTATACCATGACATTATTTAAGAAAAGAAACTATTACTTTTCTTAAATAATGGCATAGTATAATGCCTGTTTACTGCCCTTCCGCAGATGTCTGGCATCCGCGGCAGTTCTGATGTACTGCACGCCTGCGCAGTACATCAGAGCTGTGGGCAAAAGCAACGGAGAAAGCAAGATCTCCGTTGCTTTTTTTAGTGTTTTGCTATGTTAAATGAGTTTAACATAGCGAGACAGTTTTAAAATAAGCAACGGAGATGTCCGTTGCTTATTTTAAAACTGTCTCGCTATGTTAAACTCATTTAACATAGCGAAACACTAAAAAAAAGCAACGGAGATCTTGCTTTCTCCGTTGCTTTTTTTTAAAACACTGTCTCGCTATGTTAAATGGGTTTAACATAGCGAGACAGCTTTAAAATAAGCAACGGAGATCTCCGTTAGGCCCACTGAAGCATAGTCACACACACACACACACACACACACACACACACACACACACACACTTGGAAAACCAGCAGTGCAGTGATGGAGTTATGTGTCTTCATATTCGGGAATTACAAAACAGTAGTGTGAACAGTACTACTGTAAGGTACGGAGACTTGGGCAGTAAAGGCAGAGAAGATGAAGAAGCTAGAGGTGATGGGAATGAAGTGCCTGAGATGGGTGGTTGGATGCACACTGTGGGACAGATGAAGAAATGAGAACATAAGAGGTGAAACGAGAGTAGATCCAATTGCAGAAAAGATAAAAAAAAAAGATTACAGTGGTTCAGGTACATGTGCAGAAAAGCAGAAGACAATCTGGTGAAGAAGATTTGGGACAGACAGAAAGAAGATAAGAGGAAACAAAGGCATCCAGCATAGAGGTGGATGGATTGTGTGAGAGAAGACCTGTCAGGCATGAGTGTAAAGAAGGCAGAAGTGTGGCATTGAATCAAGAGAGATGGCAAGAGTTAATACAACACCCCAACCCATATAGAAAATGGAAAAAGGGGGGGTAGATGATGATGATGATGGTGATGATTTGGATAAAGGAATGTCCACATTAATACAAGTTACTGACAATATAATTGGGATAAGATCATGCATGTCCAATGTCCACTGTCACTATAAACTCATACTAGCTATAACAAGGCAGTTAAGCTATGTCATTTTGGAGTCTATTTGACAATGGCCCAAGTACTGATACATCATTTGCAAGTGCATTGCAGCACAACATGAATATCAGAAAGTAGGTATTCAGTCAAGTACACGTTACTTATCTTCTCCTGTGTTTATGAATGCATTTCCATATAACAGAGGATTACAGTCCAGTAACTACAGTTAGACATCCTAAACACCTCTTCACAAACAGCATCAAAACCTGATTTTTGCTGATGATGGGAAAGTATTAATGCATGTGTGGTTCAAATTTCAGGAATTCATACTGGGCTTGTGAAGTAGCAGTGTCCACTGGTACTCATTGTCATACTGTGCACAAATAGGGACACACGGTAGCTAACCTGATTGGGGTTAACTGCAAAATACATCTGTGTGCTGTTAATGTTTCATGTGTCAGACTTACAAGATATGTAATGAGAGAAAATGCTTGCAGGTAGTATGATGAGAACACTGCAGTCTATCTTTGAAATGTTGTGGTCAAAGTTTTATTACATAAATAACTTTTGGCTTTGCCTTCCCCATTTGCACGTTGTAAAGCACCAAGCAAACATGGGTCTCTGGTGAAGGAAAACAATGACATTTTTAATGTAGTAGGGCTTCCTTCACATAAACAGGCTTAGCAGCAGTGCATGGCCATCAGTACTCTGGATAGTACTGAGTGTGGAAAACAGACCCATTGCCTTACTTTCTCTGTGGCACAGGGTATAAGAGCAGTTGGCTCCTGGTCAAAGCACACATGAACCAGGGTTCAAATCTAGATGATTTTCTTTTTTAAAAAATGGAGTCAAGATGTCATTAGCTAAGTAAATGTGATCAGGACTGCAAATGTGACTATCAATGACTATACTAAACTATGTGTCTTCCCCAGGTTGTATCCATACAACTTCCTCAATACATTTCTACAACTACTAGCTATTTTGTAGGCCTCACTGCAAATCACAAGGTAATTGTATGTACAGCTTGCTAAAAATGACAAGGGGTGGTACATATTTTGAAATGATTACTATTACTCAGTAGATATGCTAACTATTTCTGTAGGCCCAGATATCCTGAAAAGCATATGCAGTATTCTTCTTTACAGAAAGGACAGTGCCCATATCATATTAGATGAACATTTCATCCAGCATCCTACTAAAGATGCTACAGTATATTCTGATGAGACAGAGGAGGTGATGACAGACACAGGGGTGTAGAGGATGCAGGAAGTACTGTCCCAGCACATTCATGAACATCCTAATGATGTGTTGTTATGATGTGTCTTCTCAATCAGAATATGTCCTTCTCTGCAGCATGAATTGCATGAGATAAGGATAGAGGAGATATAGAGTGACAGTAACTAATACACATGTACATCTGTTTGAAGAAGATGTGGGACATCTGAAATATAACAGTGCCATGTGAGAATTGATTTTTGACATTTATATTAATTATTTCCCATCGTACAGTTTACTTGTTAGGCAGCCGTATCATACTTATGTAGGAGAAGGGGTAGACATATGGACAAGCAACAGATACACAGGAAAGAGACGAACATACATCTCACAAAAACTGGAGCAGATGGCAAAATACAACAAACCAGTGACCATAAAACAGTTTTATTATATCCAACTCTGGCACCACGGCTCACTCAGCCTTCAATGGAGTACAAAACTAAACAGTCACACATTTTATATATCACTACTCATTAAATTAAATAAATTAAAATTAGTACCTTAATTAGTATATTATTAATTATATTAAAACCTTCCAATTACAAGCCACATTTACAGGACACAAAGACCTCTATAGAAACATCAATATTCCAGCAGATTGTTTTACCATCCAGCCCTGAAAACTTGCTATGTAATGAAAGGATTTTCACTATTAGAGATCAAGGTGTTTGTCGTGGAGATGATACTCGAGCTTGTAAGGAGCAGTTTGCTAGCCCAGATTGGCATTATGTTAGATAATGGAACATCACGCAGTGTAAGTAGGTGGTTGTGTGAGATCATGGTACAACAGAGATTGGGGTTTTGCCTATTCTCAGTTGTAGTGTGATCTCAAAAGTGGTATATATAATTAGCAATGGGTGGGGGAGGTGCAAAACATGTTTGCAATATTCTGATGTTCAGATTTCTGGTACATTGATGCTGTGGTGTTTTGATAATGTGTATTCAGTGATATGAATGTAGACATTATGGCATGTCCGTGTTCAGACATAGACCCTGCATCTCCATAGGATAGTCATTCTGTTTAAGCCAGTTTATTCAGGAACTCTTTCTGGGATTCCATGTCTTCTGTTGCTATTGCATTGAAATCTGCTTTCCTGGAAATTGACTTTTCTTGCAGACACTTGTTTTTTATATTTTTTATTTATTTAATTATCTATTTATTTATTTATGCGCTGAAACTGCCTGATCACTGCAACTTATCCTCTTTTATCCAACTACGACATTCATTCCTGAGCTGATCTCATTCAGAGCAGATCAGTGATTTTATTGCTTTTAGGTTTCTGACACCTCTACTGGTAGGTGACATGTAAATCATATCCTGCTACATCTTTCATTAGCATGCTTCCACAACCAGGCTTGAAAGGATATGATGCAAGTGACCAGATTTTGTAGTGCCTCCCACACATTCCCTAGACAATTCTGCTGTCTGTTGTTCACTCCTCTCTCCATGAGCTGCTGGCATTGGAGTGGTATAGATTGCCTTCCACTCTCCAGAGCAGATGAGCCTGTATTCTTTGTTCAATCCCACCCTCTTTCACCATTTCCCCTTCCACCTTGCTCACTAATTGATTCTGAGTAATCTCATTTTTTGCTTGTTGAATAAATTATGTTGAATTTCAGCTTCCTGTTCTCCTTGCAGTTTGTATTTGTTAACGACATTTTAGTATCTGCAAGGTTATGGTAGTGATGAGGTTGATAACTTTAATTCTTTTAAAATGTGGAATTATAAATATTTTATTTATTGGATCAAAACATGAATTGTATTAATGTCCATAATTTCTGAAGCTGTGAGCTTGCTCCTGTTGTAGTCTATGTCTCTCTGCTGAGACCTGTCAGTGTTTCTGTTTGGATTCAGATCTATTTCTTGACATACACACACACAAAAAATATCACATTTTCAGAGGGAATCTAGGAATTATTTTGAAGACAGCATTTAAAAAGGATATCCATTGTTATTTGTGAGGAAAAGACTTTAATTGGGCTGTGTTTTCCTGCAAGAAAAAATTGTAGTCAACAGCCTAACTTAGAGACAAAGAGCCCTGACTAGGACACAGTTTACTGGTGGAGGAGCCAAATGAGGTAGAGGAAGAGTGAAGGGCTTTGCCCTCTCACCTGTCCTTGGAGAAGGGGGGTTTCTAAACTAAGTCTGAAAGATAACTGTACTGAGGGAGGAAGAGTCATCTCATAGCTGATCTCACTTGCAAAAATGAATGGCAGTCCATATTATGCCAGCTGCAAACATCCACAGAGAATGCTAACTCAGCATATATAGGAAGTTAATGATTACTGTAAAACATCTCCAGCCCACTGCTGATAATGGCTATTTCTAGTGCTTAACTCTCATACTGAAGATGTTGAATGGGCTTAAGAGTTTTCACCCTGCAGGGAATTAAAGGATGAACCAGAGAAGATGAGTAGAGTAAAATGTGAGTGATTAACTGTGTTCTTGGTTTCCCTTTGCTTTTTTTTTCCCTGGAAGATGCGGAACATTCCTGATGATGAGCTCTTGACTGTCACTGATATTATGCATCTAATGACCAGTACACTGGATCTTTCTCCATCAGAGCTAGTCAAGGCTAGTCTTCATGTCATTGGCCAATGTTATTTCAAATCCTGATATCTTTCTTGAGGTCTGTTTTTCTCCATTGGACTTAAAGAAGGCAGGCCTTTGTTATCTGTATCATTAAGAAAGCTTCCTTGGACCCAGAAGCTTTTAAAAGTTACTGTGTGATGCCTACCCATCCTTTTTTGGGAAAGATTATTGAGAAGGTTGTGCCTAAACAACTTAAGTTGACAGTAGAGTTAATGGGCACATGTATCCCTTTCTGTCATACATTCTTAACCAGAATAGGTTGAGGCAATGACAGTTCATGCAACATTAATGGTGTTACTGTTCTACTCGTGCAAGCTAAAGTCTTCCTGTTCAATACTAGGAGTCTCAACAAAATTGCACTCCCTGAAAGCTCTTCTCACCCTGGAGAATGCTGACATCTGTGCAGTTACTGGAATATTGTTCAAAGCCAAAGAAAGCACTCTGGAAGTGCATGACTATAATGTTTTTCACATGTTTCAACCGCCCACTGAACAAGAAAGAGCAAAAGGCGGAGGTGTATCTATCTATAAAGGATAAGAACACCTCAAGTCTGGTCAAACAATATGGCATACTTAAGCTGGTCCTTGTCCAACTAATCATGGGAAAAATCCATGACCATTATATTTGCTAGCTACAGGTACTCACCATGAACCAGGAAACCCATATATCATAATTGAATTTACTATAATCACTCACCATCCAGCCCAGTACCATACTCAATGGTGATTTTTACCTACCCATCCATTAATTGGGAGGCATACATGACCACTAACATGCAGGCCCAAAGAGTTTTTGACTTTTTAAATTAAAATGCTCTGGAACAGCTAGTCTGCACTCCCACTTAGGTAACAAATATCTTCAGTTTGGTACTCACAAATATTGAAGAATGCTGCCTCTCGGTGTGATGTCCTGACTAGTAAGATCAGATCACAAAGCGGTCTTCCTTGAAATAAAGATAAATCTAGTCCCCCCACCTTACCCAAGAACTTTTCTAATGTAAATTAGCCCCTATTAAGGGATGGCATAGCTAGTTATCAGGCTCCCCAATCCCAAAAACACAAAAACCTATGCAGAGGCATATAGAAAAACCCTGTGTGACCATATAAACAACTGCAGAGAAACAGCAGTAATAGACTGAAATAAACACAGTTCAAACCACAAAAACTGGTATTAATAGGTCGTGCAACAAAAGAAAGAAAATCCTGTCAAGAAGTAAAAGTGAATGTACACAACAGAGCAAAAAGGCTCTCATTAGTGTAAACAAGCAAATCAGGAAACTAGTCAAGTTTCCAAAAGCAGACTTTGAGGTAAAAACAGCCTCCAAAGCTAAGGATAAACCACAAGGCATTTTCAGTTATGTCTGCAATCTTAAAGGCACCACCCAGCAATGTGTAGAATTAGTTGTAGATGGCATCATCTATACTCAGCTGGAAGATATACCAAATCTGCTGGCCAACAAATTCAACTCAAATTTTATCACCCCATCACACCAGTTCTCCCCCAAGAAATACCCTCCACCACTCCATCACCAATTATCACCAAAAATAGGTTGACACTGCAATCTCTAAAGCTTAAAACATGGTTTCAGTGAGGCCTGAAGATATACCAGATTGCCTGTTAAACAGCTTAAATCAGGACTTGTCAGGCACATTTGGATCTGTATTTAACAACAGCCTCCAGACTGGCTTTGTCCTGGTAGAATGAAGGACAGCAACAGTCATCTCTCAGCATAAAGGCGGACCATCTACTGACCTGGGAAATTACAGACCCATAAGTTTGACTAGTCTTATGTGTAAGGTCATGGAAAAAATAATCATGAACCTGATAAATAATGACATAGGAAGCCTCCAAACACTGTGCCTGACCCAATTCAGCTTTGTCAAGGGCAGAGCATGCTTACTGAATCTGGTAGATTTTTTTCAGAAAAAATCACGAAGTTCACGGATGAGGGTAAAACAGTACATACTGTCTATCTTGACCTGATCAAGGCATTTGAAACAATTCTCCACTCAGGTATTATAAATAAACTTACAAAGCTAGGTATAAATCCATCCATCACTAGATGGATAGCCAACTGGCTCACAGGAAGCATGTGGTTAAAGTGGATGAATCCAGATCCAGTAAGACACCAGTTACTAGTGGTGTGCCACAGGGCTCAATGCTGAGACCACTCCTGTGGTGCAGTTCCAGAACCATGGTCTAAAAGTAAATGTGAAAAAATGCATCATTGTACCCTTTGGGAAGTCAAATACCCCTGCAAATCTGCAACATCAATAGCACACCGCTAAAAGTAGACTTGGAGGTGAGCGATCTAGGCACACAGATAAATAGTAGCCTGAACTTTTACAGCCATGTGTCCACTGTGGTGTTGAAGTCCTTCTAGGTGACACAACTTATACGTAAAGATATGTCATCCAGAGCCAAGGAAATTATAGTCCAGCTGTACTCAGCCCTCTTTATATTAGTAATCAATTACAATGTGCCATTTGGCATTGCACTTCACTAGGTACTTACAACAACTGGAATGACCTCAGTGGTTCCTCACAAAGAAAATATAAGGTGTTAACATCATGTCCTATGAAGATAGACTAGAAGCCCTATCCTTTTATCCTGTCTCCTAAAGACTATTAAGGGGTTACCTATGCATGGCCTACAAAGCACTCACAAATCCAGCCCTGATGATACTGCTACACATCTCCAAGTCAAATAGCACAAGGGTCATCTGATCTAGGAATTTAATCTAAGTCAGTGACTCAAACAATACATGTTGGAGAGAAAGATATGTGTCTCAGAGAATGCCCCTTCTTTGTAACAGGCTTCTTATTCACATTAAGCAAAGCCCTTCTCTGGCCCTCTTCAAATGCAATTTGGATCAATGGATAGTGCCTATGTCCCTTATGTATAGTCACAATTTGTAAGATACTCAAGGCATAGGCACAAGTCCATGCCATATATTTTGTTGAATCAGGTTATAGTGGCTACGCTTATAAGGGTTTTTAAGCATTAGCCTAGTAATCTTCTAAGAACCTATGAATCAAAACATATCCAGGAGTAAGAACCTTTTCCCTAAAAATGATCTTCCAGATGTTTTTTTTCTGGTCTTTTTGTGGCTTGAATACTGCAGTGTCTACCGCTAAGAGTCCATACCATTGAGAATGATTATTTATGAATGGTGCAGAATTCTGTTGAGAGGCTTCTGACTCATACATTTCATTACCAATATAACACACTAATTTGCACAGACTTCACCAGCTTCCTATACATCACAGAATAATGATAACAACTTGTGTTGGCATAATCCACCTACCCTGTATGTAAGTTGGGTCCTTCATATCTGAAAGATTAAGTTGAGCCATATTGTCAAGCCAGGACATTCAGCTTTGCTTCCTAGGAATTGCTGGTGTTTCCTAGGTGAATAATGAAACATGTAGCGCTTGTCTTTTTGTTTTTATAGGCCCCACACCTGTAACATTCTACCTCAGTAGTTTGGAGCATTACTTCCTTTAGCTGGCTTCTGCAGGCCTTTATAACCTACTTATTTAAGTTAGATTATGAAAGTAAGGAATGATCATAGTTCTTTCTGATTTTGCTGCACTAGCATTGCTAATCCTACATATTACCATTCTTCATATTTTTTATTGTTTTATTAATTGTATCCATAGTTTTGCAATAACACAATCTAATAAAGCTGAAGTTAAAAGAAGTTGAAATATAGGTGTAGATGTAAACTGAAAGAATAAATCAGCTAAGATATAAAATTCAAATAAAACTAACTAATATTAAAACATATCACAAGTAAAATCCATCCATCTACTTCAAAGTGAATCAAGACATGTAATACCACCTAAAGTGATTTAAGAAACAATTGTTTACATGGGATCCTTCTTCCTTATACTTCCCTAACTTACGTACATTAAATCCATCGTGATTACACAGCTATGTGAAAACAAAAAAAGGTCCCAGACATTGAATCACTGTGGTGCCAAAATACAAAAATAAAAGTAGAGACGTCTACATACTAACAACAAACAAGGGCAACTGCTTACTTGGGGGTTTGCCATCATATGGGGCCAAATGGGTCTATATTATATCATCAAATGCTTAAAAAAGTGAACGATGAATAATCAACCCCATGTACGAGAAAGCTCACAACAGCAATTTTTTTCCAAGGGAAAAAAATCACTGTCCCAAAACAAAAAAAAAAAAAAAGGAAACAAAATGAAAGAATACATAAAGTGGGGGGCTTCATCCCTCACTCCCCTACTTAAATATACCAACTCTGAGATCGCACTACAGTGTCGAAAATGGCAAAGTAATGGAAGCGGACAAGCAAATTCTTTCCCTGGAAAAGAATTTGCTTAAAAGTCACTTCTCTATTTTGCCTTTTCATTGTTTTAAGTTCGACAAAGACACATTCGATATAATGCTTCTTCAGTCATCTAATAGGAACTCGGGCCAAATACCTCATATATCTTTCTTTCCCTTGATATATATATATATATATATATATATATATATATATATATATATATATATATATATTTATATTTATATTTTCATATATACATATATATATATATATATATATATATATATATATATATATATATATATATATATATAGATATACATATATATATTTATATTTTCATATATATATATATATATATATATATATTTTTTTTTATATATATATATATATATATATATATATATATTTTTTTTTATATATATATTTAAGAAAGAGTAATCTTCCATTGAACATGTACATTGTTGAACTACCAACGACTGATAGCTAGCAGTGAAAAACCATGAATATAGATACACAAGAGATAGAAAAAAAAACAAATGATCTTTTTACAGGGGATAAGCCCCCTATACACAACCACACCACCTGCTATATGCCAATTCTGGGATCGCAGGTCAGTGGGAAAAAGACATACCCCCGATCCCCACTGATGTTGTAGTTAAAAATCTGGTACATTTTGATAAGTTCATTTTCGATTAGCTGTACAGGCACTTTCACCAGTCAATGAATAGACTTGTTGACAAAAGGTTCTTCTCAGATATGTATGGATACCATTCAGTCTATGGATAAGTTGACTAACTGAACTAGTAAACTATCAGTACAACTGATTGACAATCATCTGATCATATGTACTACCTTTTCTGCTGTACAGTACAGTGAAGATTGGGGAACTTACCCTTTCCCCATTATATTGTAATCTCAGAATTGGTATACATAATTAGCAGGGAGTGTTAAGTAGATTTTTTTTTGAATCTTTGTGATTTAAACAGTTTTGAGTGTGTGACAAGCATTAAATGTTTGCATATACAAATAGATATGTGTGTGTGTGTGTGTGTGTGTGTGTGTGTGTGTGTGTGTGTGTGTGTGTGTGGGTGTCTATCTATACACACACATATATATATATATATATATATATATGTATATATATATATATATATATATATATATATATCTACACATATATATATATATATATATATATATACATATATATATATACATACATATATATATATATATATATATATATATATATATATATATATATATATATGGTTCTACCTGACATAGAAAACCACACAACACCGACAACCACATCACCGACAC
This sequence comes from Protopterus annectens, assembly GCF_019279795.1. Lineage (NCBI taxonomy): Eukaryota > Metazoa > Chordata > Ceratodontiformes > Protopteridae > Protopterus > Protopterus annectens. The sequence continues at coordinate 1,373,856,257 of NC_056733.1, forward strand.
CACATATTCGACAGTCCATAAACACGAAACCACACATAACCGAAAACAAAACCCCATTCCACAAACCACACAAACCCAATTCATCCCTCCCCCGACAGTCAATCTCCACCTGCGCCTCGCACCGCAACGTATCCGTCACTACGCATACTCACACAGCCTTTCCCCATGTCTTCTGCATTGTCGATGTTCTGCCAGGTCTTCTTCCGATCTAGGTAGAACCATATATATATATATGTATATATATATGGATCCCTATCACATGGTCAACAAGCCATTTGATCGACTTTCATTTGGTCGACAGTTCATTTGGTCAACAAGCAGTTTTATGTGGGGGGGCTTTGCCTCCCACACCCCCCAATGTGGTGGGCTGTGCCCCACACCCCCCTAACTATATATATCAACTCCAGGGTCACACAACATTGGGGAGGGGGACACATCTGCCTGTCGATTGAATGAGCTGCTACTATGTTTAAAAGATTAACATTTAAAACTTTCCAGCTGATTCTGTGCTCAACATTATTTTTATTTTTTATTTATTTATTTTACATTTGTTAACCAGGCTAGTCCAACTGGATACAAGTCCATTTTTAGTGGAGGCCCGAGGAGAAAAGCTCCACTAACTACTACTTAACAAGTAAAAAATGTACAAAAGTTATACAATAAAAATAAAATAAAAATAAAAACAAAATAAAAACAATGTCATAGGTTAAATACAGGCTATATTCCATGTGAGGGAGAGCAGAAGTCTAGGTTAGATAAAACTGCTAGGATTAAGGTATGTTATTCAAAGACATGAGTATTTAGGTCAAGAAATATGATAAAATAAAGAGGGATAGACAGATGGATTAATAAGAGGGAAAGTTAAGTAAGCTGGAGAAATGATGAAGAGGTATACAGTAAGAAAGGTTACCCAGGGTTGTTGCAGGAACATAGCCAGTGGTTGTTTAGGTAGAGTCTTAGATTGGATTTAAATAGTGGAATAGAAGTCTGTGTTGTGAGATCTGGTGGAAGTTGATTCCAAATTTTGCCAATTGAGTTGGAAAATATGGAGTCTCCTACTACATTGTTTGATTTGGAAGTTTTTATCAGTGTTTTGTTGAAGGAACGGAGATGCCTCATATTGTGATAGGGTGTTATGAGTGTAGAGAGCATTGGTGTGTTTTCAGGGTGATAAAGGACTTTATGTGCAATAGTGAGTTGATAGTATTGTATGAGGTGGGGTAATTCCAGCCACCCTAGTTTTAAAAGATTGAAACAGTGGTGAGTTTTATATGGAGAGGCGGTGGCAAATCTGGCTATGTTGTTGTATGACATGGCTAGTTTCTTGAGGTTGTACTTAGAAAGGTTAGTGTATATAGAAGAAGCATATAATAGGGTAGATATTAAGTGGGTTCTAGCTATTATAGTTCTAGCTTCAGGTGTTAAGAAAAATTTGATTCTATATAGAGATCCAAGTTTCCTGTTAGTTGATTTTATGGTGGAGTTGATATGAAAGTCAAATTTTAGTTGGTTGTCGATAGTAATACCCAGTAGTTTCGTTGTTTGGTCTGGAGCAATAAGAGTACCATTGTTAGATGTGAGTGTGAAGTCAATAGGGGGAGATAGGTGAGTGGGTGGAAAGATCAGGAGTTTGGTTTTCTTGGGGTTTAGGAGGAGGCAGTGGTTGGAGAACCATTGTTCGATGGTGGTGAAGGTGTTTTGTGTTAGCAAGTAAAGTTCAGTCTGGGTTTTGGCGGAGCAAATGATGGTTGTGTCATCAGCATATTGAATACAAGTAGATAGAGGAGTGGCTAGATGCAGATCATTTATAAAAATGGAAAACAGAAGAGGACCTAGGATGGACCCTTGAGGGACTCCTATGGAGGTGGGGAGAAGATCAGAGAGATGGTTATCCCAGAGAACTGCCTGTTTGCGATTTTCAAGATAGGATGAAAACCAACTTAAGGCCTGGTTGTCAAGAGAGAGGGACTTTAAGCGGTGTAGGAGAAGTTGATGATTAACCATGTCAAAGGCTTTTGACAGGTCTACGAAGAAAGCAGAGGAAGGAGTGTTCTTGTTGCGATTTATGTTGATAGAGTCGATGAAGGATAGTAGGGCGGTGGTTGTACTATGGAATGGGCGAAACCCATGTTGACTGCTAGCTAGGAGATTGTTGATTAACAGGTGATTTAGTAACTGTTTGTGTATACATTTCTCCATTATTTTTGCAAGAGGAGATAGTAGCGCTATAGGGCGGAAATTAGAATACTCCAAAGAGTCACCTCCTTTGAAGAGTGGGATAATGTGTGAGATTTTCCAGGCCGACGGGATAGTGTATTCTTTTATAGTCCTATTAATTAATAGAGAGATGGGATAAGCTTTTGCTTTGGCACCTAGTTGGAGATATTCTGCAGGTAATTTGTCGGCTGAAGGGGTTGTTGGCTTCAGTTTTTGAAGTAGGGACAAAATGTAGGAGGTAGGTATGGGTTGGATGTGAAATGGGGGGGGAGTAGAGCTAGGCATAGATAGTTTAGAGGTATCAGGGCTTTGTTGGTTTGCTAGCTTTTGAATGGCTGAAGTAAAGAAGGTGTTAAAGGCATTATCTATTTCTGTGGGGGAGTTGGTGTTGGAGTCTGATGGGTTTGGAGTGGCAGCTTTGCCAGGGGATAAGAGAGTATTAATAGCGGTCCAAAATTTATGTGGTTGGTGGAGGGAAGTTTGTTGTAATTGGGTGCAATAGTTTCTTTTATCATGAAGTATGGCTTGTTTTGTCATATTTCTTTTTTGTTTAAAAGAGAGATGATCAGTTAAATTTTTAGTGGTATGCCATTTTTTCCAAGCTTTGTTTCTATTAAGAATTAGTTGCCTAGTTTTGTTAGAGAGCCATTGTGCTGTCTTAGCTTTCATACGAATGGTACGCAAGGGAGCATGATGCTCAAGGATGGTGAGAAAGGTATTATTGAAGTGATTAACAACTTCGTCTATTGGGAGGGATTTGAGAGGTGACCAGTTAACTTGCATAAGTTCATTGTGAAACAGGGTAGGGTCAAAATTATTTTTGCAACGGGTTATACGAACTTGAGCTGGGATAGATAAACTGGTTTTATGCCTGATGATATAGGTTAGGGAGTGATCACTGAGGTCATCTGGAAGAGTACCTGTTGTATATTTTAGTTGTGGACTATTTGTTAAGATCCAATCAAGTACAGCTTCTTTGTTACTCCGTTTGTTTGTTCTTGTAGGGATGTTTATGTGTTGAGTGAAGCCATGCAGATTAATAAAAGTAGGTGGATTAGTATGTTCACATAAGTTCCAATCAATATTTATGTCTCCTAAGAGTATTGTTTCTTGGTGGAGATTCAAAGAAAGCCAGTTTAGTAGGTATTCTAATATTGTTGTGTTATTGCCTGGGGGTATATAGGTACAGATAATATTTATTGTTTTGTGAGGATTGATTTGAAGTTTTGAGATAATTAATTATGCGTGTGTGTTAGTTAAAAGGGTATGATTTGTTATGCTTAATTGTAGGCCTATTTTATAGAGTATAGCTACTCCGCCACCTTTTTTGCTTAAGCGGTCTTGTCTCAGGATGTTATATCCAGGGGGAACAATTTCATTGTCTTTTATTGTTGGTTTGAGCCATGTTTCAGTTAGACAGAGAATGTCGAACTGTTGGACTTCTAGTAGGGCATGAATATGTGATATTTTGTTGCAGATGCTACGTATATTAAGTTGGGCTATAGAGAGTGATTTAGGAGGTTTAGTAGGTGGAGTTAGCTTTGGATTTACTATTTGGCAGTTGGTTGAAAATGGAGATAGTTTAGGGCCTGGGTTGGGGTGTATGTCTCCATGTGTCAGTGAGCTAATTAATGAAAGGTTGTAGAATTGTGATGGTTTGAACTGGTAAATATCACGCTTTTTGGAGTGATGAATGGAGTATTTGGTGTGAGAGAGACGATTATTGTACAGTGGTGATTGGGAATAAACCCTTTCATCCCTGTAATGCAATCCTAGAGTTGGCATATATAATAAGCAGGGTGTGTCAGGGTGAAGGGTGGCTTCCCCCTGCAAAAAATAGATTTTATTTTTTTTTAATCTGTATGATTTGATTTTTTTGTGTGTTTAAATCTCTGTGATTCATATACTTTTAATGGTATGCCAGGCATTCGACATTTTGATGCTTCAAAAGTTTGACATAGACTCATATATATATATATATATATATATATATATATATATATATATATATATATATATATATATATATATATCTACATACACACACACACACACACACACACACACACACACACACACACACACACACACACACACACACACACACACATATATATATATATATCTATACACATGGATCTACTTTGAAACATCGAAAGCCCAAACAACCGAACTGTACTTTTGTGACAGGGGCAAGTAAACACTAGTCCAAATATTAATGAAACACACACTATAGTCAATAAAACCCACCTCTGCCCCCCCCATGCCCACTGTAATAGACATACTAACTCCAGGATTGCAATTCAGTGGAGAAAAGGGTATGTTAGGCAAGTATTTACTTGCCCTGGGAAAAATTCACCATTCAGGTATGTTGTTTTTCGATTTTCGTTTCACAAAAATATAGTTCAGTTTCCTGGGCTTTTGACATTTCAGAGGGGATCCATATACACACACGCACACACACACATGCGCACACACACACACACACACACACACACACACACACACACACACACACACACACACACACACACATGCGCGCTAACTCAGAAGTTGCACAACTGTGGAGACAAAAGAAAGACCCTTGCATAGTAACTCACGAACAGTGGAAAGGAAACATGCCACCAGCACTAATTTCAAATGAAAACATGTAATCTATGTCTAAATGCTATAGCCACTCTAACAATAGTCAGTGATAGCATTACCTCAGCATTTTTCAAGCTCAACTACTTTCACACCAGAACGTTAACAAAATGGGCCAGATTCAGGAAACCTCCGTGTAAGAGTTATAACTCTTACACGGAGGCTGCAGTTAAACGGTGTGATGTCAGCATGTCATGCATATGCATGAGGTGCATGAGGCATGCTGAATCACACTGTAACTCTTACACGGACCGTGTAAGACAGTAGGGGGCGTGTCCGTTGGCTAAGCCCTGCAAGCTGACACGCCCCCTGAAGTCTATAATGGCTGAAAGTAAACAGCCACAAGAAAGGCCATGGAAATGTGAATAAACACACTACACAACACATGCCCCCACAGACCAGCAATGTAAAGAGTGAACAGATGTTATAAAATGAAAATAAAGATTGTTTTATTTTTTTTAAACCCCGTAAATGTTTGCTACTGTGTGCGCTCGTGTGCGCGGGTGTGCTACTAGCGCAACTGCAGTTAGCAATCAGTGGAAAAGGATATAAGAACTAAATATGCAAAGTAAGCCAAGAAGTAATAGCAGAGTGGTACAGTTGTCGGCTTGAGAGCAGGCAGGTAAGGTTCGAGCCCACACAACCCCCTTTTTTTTTTTGGTAAATAAGCACTAAAAAGGCCCCTGACAGTATTGTACAAATGTAAAAGTATTTCCTTTTGTAAAATGGAATGAAATGGAGCATTTATTTCCAAGTAATACAAGAATAAAAATTGTTAGAAATGTACTGAAAGCTAAACTGCAGTGAGACAGAGTGCCCGTAGCTAAATAGCGTTTCACAATCTGCAAATTGCTTGCCCAGAGCTAAGCACTGGTTTAACATGCTCAAACTGTGTGCAACTAGCTGTGCTTAGTTTAACATGTGTGTTACTAGCCAATTAAGGCGCAACCCAGCGCACACCGTTTGCACGACGCGCCCACAAGCTAACCGGCGGTGCGCATGTGTGAGCTCCGCGCAAACGAGCGCAGACCTGGTTTTAAGTGCTTAACAGTGCTTTTGGCATGTTTGATTGTTGATTGACAGGTGCTGAAGTCATGTCTAGACAGTCATAAAATTAAAATTCAGTGGTCAGATTTGAACCCAGATACCATGCACTAGAGTCAAGGTACTAAACCACTAAGCCTATATATATATATATATATATATATATATATATATATATATATATATAGGATGTAATCCAAAATGGAGCATGATAAAGCAGTTTCTGTGAAGTAGATACAATTCTAAACCGGCCAATCATAGAAATGTGCGGGAAAATCGGCATATATAAGCCCCATAGGCGGGAATGTACAGAATAAACGATTGTAGAATACACCTGCAGGCAGAATGAGTGGAGTAGGGGAGGGACGTTGCTTTCGAGCACAGCGGTGGGGCGTTGAGGAGTCCAGATACATGGTCTGGCTCCTAGTTCACCATCATGAGGCCCAACACATGCAGGGCCAGGCCTCATCGGGAGCAGAGCAGAGGCATGGGACCAGTTGGCTCATGATCTTACTAGTGCTACTGGGATTCCACGCACTGGTGAGCAGGTCCATCACCACCATGCGGACCTGAAGCGACATAAGCAAGACCAGTTGACCCAATGGATCCAGGAGGCCCGGGATATGCCCAACGCCCCACTACTGAGTAAGTTACATTTTACTTATGTATGTAAGGAATTCAATTAGCTGATACCATGGAGATGTGTATCCCAATATTACTTTTTTTGTATTACAGCTGCAGGTGTCCGGTCTATGAATCGAGAGACACATGACCGCAGACTGGTGCGGCTGCGCCACCATGCAGGTTAGTAACCCCACCTAGTAGTTGTAAATAAATATTATAGTGTAGCATGTAGCAGAACACTGCAGTGTATTGCTTAAAAGTAATAAAATGTGCAAGCAGCAAGTAAAAGTCTGCAGGTATGGCTGCAACAAGTTCATCAGTATGCAAGTGAAATTGGAAATATAAGTGATAGAAATAAATAGTGCTGTAATACAGATGTCCCACCATTAATTAAATGTAGTATAACCTGCAGTAGTCTCAAGAGTACAGCTTCAGAATCTGAGGTAATCACATGTGAGATATATCCCCTGTTGAAATGCTGAATCATGACAGAAGTGAGGTTGCTGGAAAGTGTTGGAATCCCCACAGGTCTAATATGTGAACAAAGCCTAGAAGTACCAACCTGAACTGTGAAATTGCAGGATGTCTGAGAGTGACAGAAAGGGTCATGTGTCAGTGAATAAAGTAGTAATAACACCTGAATATATAAGCGTCAGTGTGGTTCTACAGAACTAAATGCATGTGGGAATTAAAACTTAACATCCCAAACTGATTTCAGTGTGTCTGACTCTTGAATGTTCAGGCCAAAATCTGTATATGGTGATCACAGTCAGCAATTTGCAGATAGAATGAATGATTGTCTGACATACTAAACATCCATAGTTGTCCCCTGCCCTGTCATCAAAGTGTAGCAGGATGATGTATCTGATCAAATTAAAAATAACTAGGATAGTGATGTATCTGTAACAGGTCTAGCATGACAGTAAAGTAAAAATCATTTGGAAACTATCACCCACAAGTTAATTGTGTTTCTATTACAAATGTATATCAATGTATAATTAATGAATGTGTCATAATTTTCTTTCTCCACCCCACCCTATAATTGCAAATTAAAAAACCCACTAAATATTGGTATGTGAACATTTCATTAACCATGGACATTTGTCCTGTTTGAAAAATATATGCATGTCTGTTGTTGCATGAGCCATGGTCATACCTGCAAACCTGCAAACCTGATGGCCTGTTGCCATTAATCAACCCTGCATGTTGTTTGATTGTGTATTTCCGTTCAAATAATGCATGTGATATTGATATGCCCGTTGTTCAATGGTGTTAATATCTGGGTGTTTGTTTAATGGGAATACCAATGCATGCTGTTACAACTAATTTGGATGGAATAATATGCCACTAACCCAAACTAACATAACATACACACAAACCTAGAATGCTTGGGAAGGCAGGTCCCAGCGGACCCACCTCTCCCACATCAGCTGGCGACTGCACCTGGCACTAGTGCCCAGGCCGGACCCTCCTCCGGTGGCCCTGTGCCACCTTCGGGTGGAAGTGCTGCAGGGGATGGGGCCCGACCCCCTCTGCAAGCGTGGCCGGAGGAGCACGTCCACTCACCCTCCAAGGTGTCCGGTCTGTGGTGCGAAGGGAGATCCAAGACTCTGTTCTTGGGCCCCTACGCCAGCTTGAGGCCCGGGTGGCACAGCTTACGGGCTTGCCCGTTGTCCCGCCTGCACAGCCCCCAGCACAGCCCCATCTTGGGCTGTGAAGGAACAGTGGCAACTGCCTATGGGTGGGGATATCAGTTCCACTGTTGCCATCTGTGGGCTCATGTGTCTTGGATATCCCAACCTCCGTCCCCGTCAATTGTGTAACCCCCCCCACATGTGTCATACACCGCCCCTGTATGCGTCTTGCCTGTCTTGTCTGTTAACCTACCCAACCTACCTCCCCAGCCATACCGACTACCTCACCTGACATACCATTCTCACCTGATAAAAAAAAAAAAAGGGCACTCTGTACCCACAAAAAAGTTATGCCCCATACATAGCTGTCCATGTTGCACACATGTCCGCTGGACATTGAAACTGTTAATTACAATTGGCTGTACAACAGGTATTAATGTTGTCCTGACACCTCTCTCAGGGGTGGAAGGTTCCAAATTTCACACCAAATTGCATACAAATGCACAGCTGTTGCTGAGAAAGACATGGGCAGCTATGGGCCTCACCTACATCCTTCCTGCAAATTCCAAGCTTGTTTCCCTACGGTCTTATCCTCTTTGTGACCCCTTTTTCACCACTTTCCTGTCACCCCTTTTTCTTTTCTTTCAAAGAAAATGGCGGGTGTCTTGTGCGGAGCTCACCGCCAGTGCGCATGCGTGAGCTCTGCGCAAACGAGCACAGACCTGGTTTTAAATGCTTAAAAGTGCCTTTGGCACTTTTGATTTACAGGTCCTGTACTCATTTCGAAAGAAAAATAAATATCCACTGTCAGTCTCAAACCCAGGACCTTGGTAACACTAGACTGTATGACCTACCACTAAGTCATGACTCTCATACAAGAACATAGTGCTAAAATATATATAACATGTAATAGTAGGAATCAATATAAAGGGAATATAGGATGTGTACTACCCAAAGCATGTCAGGTAGATTTTTAATGCCTGAATTACTGGATTCCCATACTAGTTTAGTGTTCATGGAAACAGCCCTGCTAATTGTTAGCTTGTACATAATAATGTAAGGTAATGTACATATATGAAAGTATTATATGTACACATATATATATATAGATATATAAAAAAAACTATATTAATACATGTGAAATATAGTGGTAGGTGTCAGTATCCATACACACTCACTACAGGAAACAGTGAAGATAAATGCAGCAACCAGAATCTGCAACACAGCCTGACTCCTGTGAGACCTACTAACCCCTTTAACTGCTTAAAGATGCCTCCAGCACTTTGATTGATAGGCCCTGTACTCAATTTGAAAGCAAAATATAAGCATACTAGTAGGCCCTACCACAAGACCATTGTAACACTAGTCTGTATGACCTACCAGTAAGCCATGACTCTCATACAGGAATATAGTGCTAAAAGAAGTGGAACATGTAATAGTAGGAATGAAGATAAAGGCAATATAGTATGTGTACTACCCAAAGCATGTCAGGCAGACTTTTACTGTCCCAATTACTGGATTCCCATACTAGTGTAGTGTTAACAGAAACAGCCCTGCTAATTGTTAGCTTGTACCCAATAATGTCAGCTAATGTACATATATGAAAGTATGTATATGTACACTTATATATATAGCAATACATATGAAATATAGTTGTAGGTGTCAGTATGCATACACACTCACTACAGGGAACAGGTGAGAGAAATGCAGCAACCTGAATTTACAACACAGCATGAAGCATGAGAGACGTACTAACCTTCACACTCACAGAACACTGTCAACAGCATACCAGCATGGTCCACGCCCTTACAATCTGAAAGGGCAACACCTATCTCACATACCCTTTTATAGCACTGCCCTGAAATCACAGTGAGACATGCAATCAGTACACAACTGGCTGCATGCAATTAGCAAATGCTGCCTTACAATTGGTGCAGAGGCCATCACATGGACCTATGCAGATACCTACAAAAGCATCCAGTACCCACACTCCACACATGCAATACATTCATTGCACAAAACCAACAGAGAAAGAGAGGCAGAGAGAGAAAAAACAGAAATAAAGACAGCCAGCAGCAAAACCAGCAGCAGCAGCAACAGCAGCAAACAGCAAGCAGCAAGCAGCACGACTGACACAGCAACAGCTGCCACAAACACAGGTAATGCAAAGTAGCAGGTTAATACTGTGTTTACTGTGACACCTCCAAATGTATCATAGTTCACTATCTATAGGTATGTCCATGATAGGTTGTGTGTACATAGTCCTGAAATATATACATATGTAATATTGCTGTACATGTTGTCCATACTTAAAACTTCCATAGCTTAGAACACAAGGCCAGTTATGCATATGATGCAGTAGTTCCTAGGGTCAGTAGAGGTTCCTCCTCATTGGTGTGGGACCACTGTGTATGTATGGCACTGTTCAGGTACATATCCTGTAGTATGGCCAAAGATTAATATCCGTCTGTAATGTGGTGCTATGTCCGCTAGGGGTGAACGTATCACACATCCAGGGATACCATTTTGTAACAGTGATGCTATGTGTTCTGCAATGTTGAGGGTGGCCCTCACCTGGACATGTGAGATGATAGGGAGGTTACAGTCATCTGTGGTAACTAATTCCACTTGTGTAGGAGAATGGGGGGGGGGTACCTGCACCTAAACTGTCTGCAACAATGTTGCCAATATCTGTGCATTTGGTGAATGTGAAGCATCTTAACACTGCTGACCACAGATGACTTGCCTTCATGTGAATCTGCCCTGTGCTGCAGTAGCCTCCTGCTATTGTTATACAATGTGCCTGTATCTGTAGTCCACTGGACAGGATAAATAAGTGGTGTGCATACGGTCTGGGTTAGATATGTGTGTGCACAGTACATGCGCTATGTGGGATGTCTGTGGTAAGCTTTTGTAAAGAGGCCAGCAGTGTGTGTTGTGGCTTCCACTGGCCCAGTGGGCTGCATGGATAGCATCACAGTCCTAACTAGTGAATAACTGTGTATTTACATGCATACATAGCAAGGTAGTGTACTGTGCTTGTGGTGTTGTTGGGATATGTATATCCAGGCTGAGTAATGTGTGTCCACATCACAGGGTTGGATGGCAACACACATACAGTATGTAGGGATGAACACCCATAGTGTTTCAGATGTGTTGCCTGTGCAGAAATATCTGGCCATTACCTGTGCATCCCCCACAACACACACACATGCAACATATGGTAGAAGTGCTATAGCAGTACACATAGGTTTATAGGTTCATACCAGGCTATTTGCCCTAGGTCATTGATAAGCCTAGTAGAATGTGTTTGTCTTTTGCCACCCAATTAAAATTTATGCTGCTATGCCTTTTCCGAGGTTAGCATACTGTGCCTCTGTCTAACAGTGACATAGAAGTGATACCCGGGGTACAACTATGATCTCCATCTACTCATCCAGATTCCTATGGAAGAGAGTCAATGAGGGACTCTGCCTAACCTGTACTGTGAGTTCATTACAGAGTGAAGGGAGAATCTGGGTTAGGAATATGCCCCTCCAGCATGTCCTATTTATGTCAGTGCTAAGGTTCAGGTCTCCTGAGCGTGTGGTTGTATGGGACTTTGATTTCCTGAGGTGCAGCATGTTCATTACTTCTGGGTTGGACATGGCTGTATATGGCAGGCACAGATTGCCTCTGAACAGGCAGTATACCACTGAGTCCAGCTGGATTTTCTTTAACTGGGCAGCATATGGCATTTGTTTGAGCCCTTTGATCCTCTTGATGAGGTACTGTTGGGCTTTACCAGTTGCTGTAGGTGTCTGGTTACGTACATCCCAAAAGGTGCATTGTACTCAATTATAGGCCTGATGATGGATGAGTAAAGAGGCACAATGACCTCCCCTGTCGTACATGTGAATCCATTCATGAGTAGCTGGGCTATATAACATGTCTTTCAATCCACATTGGCCATGTGGTTGACAAATGACAGATTGCTATCAAGTTTGTTCCCCAGGTCCCCAATTACGTCTTCTGTACTCAATGGCTTAACACCTATGTGGTACTTTGCCACCAATGTGGAGGTGTGGGAATCTGCGATGAATATTGATACTCCCCCTCCTTTGTTGTCTGGTCCAAGTGTTGGGGCCGACAAGAATGGTAACAGGTATAACTTGTTAGTGCTGGTGTGCTCCTGGGAAACCTGTATCTAGGTATATTCTGGTACATGTGCATGTTACAGTAGCATGTAGCACTATACTGAGTACTGGCAGTTGTCTGTTGTCATGTTGTTTGTATAGAGTAAAAGGATTGTTCATTTATCCTACTTCATTTTGTGGACATTACTTGAAGAAGTGTTACCTTACATGCGTTATTGGTACCAACACCTTCTCTTTTGTTGTTTTGTTTGTATAGGGTGCTGTCAACATCACTGTTTGTTAAGGGAAATGTGCACCCTGCAGTGCATAGCCCCATTTGGCAAAAGCTACATCCCAACCCCACCATTGTGCACACACACTAACCCCACCCACAGTAAAACACATACTTTCCATTTGCAAGATTCAAACCCCTACCTGTATTATGACACTAGAGGCAGACACATTAGCAGAGTGTGCGATTTGCATTAGTGGGAGAAATCTTTTCTAATGCTGTACTTAGAGGGTGCTGACTTCATCTGTGTTTAGAAAGAGGGATGTGCACCCTGTAGTGTGTTCTCCCAGTTGGCAAAAGGCACTTTTCCCTCACACCATTATGCACACACACAAACCCCACTCATACTAACACACATACATTCCCTTTGCAGGATTTAAACCCCTACCTAACTATGTTATGACACGGGAGAAAGACGCATTAGCAGAGTGCGCTATACGAACTACTGGAGAACTACAATTCAGGTAATATAGTTATAGAGTGCTGACATCATCAGTGTTTCAAAAGGGGAATCTGCATCCTGTAGTGTACTGTCACAGTTGCTAATAGGAGCATTTCCCACACACACATCAATATGTTTGAGGTCTGCATATGTGGGGGATCCAGTACTCGAGTGTGATTAGTATATGGTTCGATTGCAACAATGAGGGATATACTTCAAGTGGTGAGCATTTTGTACTCATGTTTGTGATGATCAGATCTAGTATATCTGCCCCTCTTGTGGGAAAGTTGACTACCTGTTCCATAGCTAAACAGTGTCTGAACTATGGGAACCTTAGAGCTTGGGTATTGTGGCTTGAGTAATGTTTACAGTCTATGTTTGGGTAGCTGACGTCACCCAGTATGATGGTGTTTGCAGAGAAATCTATACTCTCCTGTGTCAGCATGAAGGCTGTGTGGGAGTCCTGAGTTTGAGAGGGTGCTGTAAGAGCTCCTCTGTGTCTCTTTCCATGTGGTCCAGGGAGGTATGTCTCAGGTTGTTCACACCAGCATGGAGAATGAATGCCTCATACTTGTACTTGCTGTGGAGTGACCTGTGTGCTTGTGTTATGTGGCACATTCTATCACCCGACAGGTAGCTAAATGTGACCCTCACCTTGCTCAGTCTGGAGGGCGGGACGTCATTCAACAGCTCATGTCAAGCATGTTCACACTCCTCATAAATGATGTGGAAACCTTCAAAGCCCCCAGGCCTGTTGAAAATATGGACCAGACTGCAGATACCTGTATAAAGGCATTCTATGGACACATTCAGGAATGCATGGATCATGCAATCACATATGAAAGCAAGACCCAATCCTCCAAAGGCAGACGTCCTGTGTGCTGGACACCAGCCATAAACAAACTATACAATAGAAGGATGAAGCCACTACATGATACAACAAACTCCCAAAATGTGAAGGCATCACTGATGAGTATTAGAAGACAACTACAGGCACTCATAAGATTGTCTAAGGCCATCTTTGAGAGAAGATTCCACAAGACACTGAGGATAATCACAAGGCTTTCTGTAGTTATGTTAGGAACCTGGGTGGTAATACCCAGATATGCTCAGAGGTAGTCCAAGATGTCACACGAAATACCAAACACACAGACATTGCCATCATCCTAGTGGACAGGTTTACTGCTACCTTCTCCCCCCCACCACACCAAAAGGGCAAATATGTCTCCCAGCAGAGTGCTGCCCCCCCCTGACATCCCAGATGCTCAGGTAAGAGCTGCCCTCTCCAAAGCAATAAACACTGCATCAATGGGACCAGACAGTGTCCCAGGCTGTGTCCTACATGAACCCCAAGAAGAGCTACACCCAGACATAACACTACTGTTCAATCCCAGCCTTACTACACGATATGTGGCCAAAGAGTGGCGTACAGCAACAGTGGTCCCTCTACATTCAGGTGGTGCCTTAACGGATCCTGGACACTTATCTCCCCATACGTCTGAATAGCTTGGTCTGCAAAGCTATGGCAAGGATCATCATGAACCTCATATATATATAGATATTGGGGACCTACAGACATGTCACCATACACAGTTTGGCTTTGTTAATGGCAGATCCTGCCTCTCAAACTTGTTTGATTTCTTTGAAACAGTCACCAAGGCCACTGTCAAGGGGAAGGTGGTCTACACAGCCTACCTGGACCTTGCATAAGCCTTTGATACAATACCCCACTTGTGCATTCTAGGGAAGCTCACCAGTGTACATATTAACCCCTATGTCAATACGGATATTGCACAGTGTCTCAAGGGCAGAACACACATGGTTAGAATCGCTGGAGCCATGTCAGCCTCAAAACCAGTTACAAGTGGTGTCCCACAAGGCTCAGCCCTGGGATCTGTCATGTTCATTATATATTTATCAGAGGTACAGGCCAACATGGAAGTACTGTGGCTGAGCAAGTCGCAGATGACTGCAAACCGGACGCCATAATCAACTCTCCAGCTAACACACGCGTCCTCCAAAAGGGCCTCTTGCAAACACACGACTTGTGCCACAGCCATGGCCTCAAGCTGAATGCCAAACAGCGTATAGTCATCCCCTTTGTCAAACACAAAGTGAACACAAAGTACCACATATGTGTTAATCCATTAAGTGCAGATGAAGGAATTATGGACCTTGGGGTACACAGGTTGATAGCATTCTACCATTTGACAACAACATGGACAAAGTGGGTAGGAAAACATTTTATATGGGCCACATCATCATGGTGGGATTCACATGTAGATCAGGGGAGGACATTGTGCCTCTTCACTCATCTCTCATCATGCCCATAATTGACTACCATGACCCTGTCGGCATGCACCTTACCAGACACCTGCAGCAACTGGAAAGACCACATATGTACCTCAACAAGAGGATCAAAGGGCTCAAACAGATGCCACATACTGACTGGTTAAAGAAACAGCAGCTCTACTCAGTGGCATACTGCCTCTTCATAGGCAATCTGTGCCTGACATATAAAGCCATGTCAAACCCTGACTTAATGGCCATGCTGCACCTCAGAATATCCAGATCCCATCAGGATACACGCTGGAAAGACTTGAACCTCAGGAGTGATATACATAGGACATGCTGGAGGGACACATTCATAACTCAGAGGCTCCCTTCATTCTGGAATATTATCCCAATAGAGGTTAGGCAGTGTCACTCAGTGACTATCTTCAAGAGTGATATTAATGACTGGATGTGACATTGTAGGTTTACCCTGGGTATCACTTATGTGTCACTGTTAGGCAAAGGCACAGTATACTAACCTTGGAAAAGGGCGTAGCAAGATAGATTTACAATGCATGGTGAAAGCCACACACATTCTGGCTAGGTGTATAAATGCCCTAGGGCAGATATCCTTGTATGAACCTATGGACCTATGTATCTTGTTCACCATTGGCCCTATGTGCTGTTAATCACCAATGCAATCTCAATACTATGGTAGCATGTGCAAAGGTCAGTTGTCAGCCACCTCTATGATACAGTTGTGGAATATGTGAGTCATGTAGTAATGTCACAGCTGCCACATGTACACAGTCAACCCTATCCCCTACCCATGGATGTACAACACATGTATGAGATGGAAACACATGGCCAAACTGTGGAGTCATGTAGTAATGTCACAGTCTGAACCACATGGTACACAGTCAACCCTTGTCCCATGATGGCAGTACC